>NC_045754.1:5477764-5479207 GCF_008692095.1 Etheostoma spectabile
AGTTTATTGGGTGGTAACACACACCCATGCTCCTACAGTATGTGTCTTCCTTTTCTTTTTTGTCTTTCATGTCTCCATCCCTTTTGATTGATTGTAAACCAAAACTGTCAACAGTGTCTTTGAGTATTTAGAAAAGCGCTATAAAAAATAAATGTATTATTAATAATACATATTGTATAGTGTTCATATGTTTTGTATGTCAAGTAACAATTTGCAAAAAAAACTGTTCTAACCAAATAAATATAGTGAAGTAGAAGTTAAAAATAGCGCTAATGGAAATACTTAAACACAAGCACCCCAAAAGTACATGAGTAAATGTTACTTTTCACTACTGAATTAGGTACTTCTGCATATTCATCAATGGCATTAGTTTTAATATTTTTACCGATTTCTGATATGGAGTCTGGTAACCTGGCCTACTTTCAAGTCCCATATTAATTGTAATGGAGATGTCCATGGCTTTTTATTTTAAACGCGGGACTTGGTGCTATAAAAATGCTGTAAACGTATCAAAACGCTCACAGAGAAATGCACACATGCCGTATTCAGACACTGTGTCTTTAAAGAGCCGTCAGAACTTCGTTACAACTACACTACCCATGGAGTGCCGCTACAGTGCTGTTACAGTCATTCCCCAGCTGCAATGGCACTGCGAGAGCGTGGATGCAGATGAGCCAGAAACGCTGACCAATCAGAGAAGACTGGGCTTTTTCAGGAGGGGGACTTAAAGAAATGAGTCGCTCAGACAGAGTGTGAATACAGGTCTATTCTGACAGACAGTATAACAAAAACATTGTGTATATTGAACATTAAAACATGTTCTAGTAGTAACGCAAAATACAAGTATGAACCTGAAAAGTTTATTACACTTAGAAATAAGGATCCATTGTATCATCAGTGTCTTTTTTTACAATGCTGCCTGCTGAAGGTTTGGCAAAATCCCAATTATTGAGGAAAAGGTGCCAATAGTGTTGACCCATATGTAATTCATTACACTGCAAGTTTTGAGGTATTCAAAAGAAAGAGACATTATTTTACCCGTTTCCACGCAGCTCATTTGTCGGCGGCATCATAGTCAGTGTAATAAGAGGTATAATGGAGGCAATCTTGTGAAAATGATGAGTAAGATTGCATGAATCATTGTGGAAGTGCCTGCCGGGCCCGTTGTAATCAACGGGGAGACCCCGGGTTGTTCACTGCAGAACTGGAGGCAATGAGAAAAGGTATTGGAAGCTCTTATGCAAATGACGCCATTTTGCATAGAGGTCCAGTAATTGCTGTATGATTTTGTTTTGAAACATATTTTCTCCACAAGTAGCCATGTTTATTTATACAGAATAAGGTACTAGCACATCCCTCCACTTTTACCGATATGTTTGTTGTGTTGTAGAACTGATATGAAAGATGTACATCAAATAGATGGCTTCTAGATATCTTTTTTTT
>NC_045754.1:5479217-5498811 GCF_008692095.1 Etheostoma spectabile
TTTTTTTTAATTGGCACCTTTTTGGAGCACCACTACTAAACGTTATGGCACCTTACTTTAGTCTTCTACCTGTTTTCAGGGGACTGAAATCAAGCGAATGTCTCTTAGAAATTCATATAAAGCATGTAGAGGTTTACCTACAAATACATATTTGCAGTGTGTTGAAAGCCTTTGGTTGTACAAGCAAAAACGAAGCCAATTCCAAAACCCAGGTTTGACAGCATAAACATATCCGAAACATACGTGACAAATTATGACATTTCTTACAATCCATAATTACCCTGGAAGAATTTCTTTTTTTTTTTTTAATGCCTACCTAAGACGTGCCAATGCCATAAGCCTGTAAAGAAAGAAAACAGAAAAAAGACATTGTAGAAGTCAAAGGGACATATTCTGTGACTAAGCAAGGGAAAGAAGACTTTATGGTGCACATGCGTTTACTGTATGTACAAATCCATATGAATCTTTACTGTTGAACAAAACGCTCGTATTGTCCTTATTGCTGTTAAGTCATTAAAACACCACCTTACTGTACTTTGTTGTGTCGTGAAGCCAAGCAATTTGACACATATCCAAATAATGAATAGAGAGGGTTATCAATCTCCTCTAGGAGCAGCAGTTACATCTCTAAAAGTGCTGATCAGCTTAATTCTGAAATGATGCACGGTTAACGGGGGTCATATAACAGCTTTCTTTAGCACGTCCATTCATTTCAGCAAGTAGTATAACACATTACTCTTTTTCAAGATGTGTGCCGTTGATTTCCTGTTAGCGGCACCTCATTTATGTTTATTTAAATATTGAGGATCTTTCAAACGGGGGTTACATATGTGGAAGGTGCTGGGATGCTGAGAGCACTTTGTCAATTCTTCTGCTGGCTCTCATTAACAGGGAGTCTAACAAAATCAATGACTTCTATCTTAATCATGTATGCCTAACACTAGCCTGAGTGCAATGGCAGGGTGAAATGTAAACAGAGTTTTAATGAATACTTGAAGTTTAAATTGAAAGAAAAATGGATGTCTTAGAAACTGCAAACAAGCAATATGTAAACACAACTAACTTAAATGCTTTTTTGAAAGTTTAACAAGGCTGGTTTGTTAGTAATTGCTTGCTGAAAAACAAAACAATGAAAGGTATTTTTAAAAGCTGACAAACCTCATCCTTAAAGTTGAAAACGGTAGATAACTTGGTCTTATTAGCCGCGCATTTATTATTTATTTCCACATCTTTTCCCATGTAAGATGTCTTATATTAAACAAAAGCTCCTCTGGTTCCTGAAAGCCATGAACAGCATCAAATAATGTTTTATTTATGTCCGTGGACTCTCCAGACCATTAATTTATGCAATTTATTTTCTAATGAGTCAATTAGATTTAGATTACAAAAGGACTAGCAAGTTTAATTAATTTATAATGGATAATTGCCCCACATCATTTGCAACTTTCCCCACCGTACTGAACGTACTCAGGCATCACAACACCGTTACGGACATCTTGCCATACATGTTTTATACCATGGAAAAAATCATACCGGGAGACATTTACAGAAAAAAAATGTCCCTTTGCGTGTTTTCTGATTAAACATACTAGATTATTTATGTGATATCTTGTCTAAATGCTGGCACCAATTAACTCAAGATCAACTGTAACATAAGCCAGCAAAACAGATTTTAATTTATTTATCTTAAGATGCGAGGGGCCCCGTGTCAGGGGGCCCCATGTCAGGGGGCAACATATTCATCCACACAACATAAGGGCAGGACATGCCTAAGGCGTTGTCCTTTTCATTCAGATGATATGGCGCGACTGGTTGACATCTTAAGCATTGCAATACATGTAAATGAGTAACACAACTAGCACTGCAACTAATTAGATTTTGTAACCTGAAAGTTTTATACATCACCTTAACAGCACTTTTTACATTACATATTTATAAACATATTTCTTTTTAATGACTGTCCTGCAGAATTGATTGCTTCAGGACGTTATTTGCATGGTCACACTGCAATATTTGAACATGAACCGCAACTACACAGCAGAAGCAGCTGCCTAATTGGCAAAAATATATCTTTTTATTTTCTTGTTTAGTGTTGCCAATTGTTAATGTGCCGTTAAGAAAGGAAGTTATTCCAATTAGCTCCAGTAGAAAATTCTCCGAAAGCTTACAGTTTAAGGTCAGTTGTACTGGAGAGCTCCCAGGAGTGAATCTCTTAAAACGTGTTCCCTGAGAAAGACATTGTTTGGACAAAGAAAGTACTCCTGTATTAAACAAAACTGAAAGGTAGAAGAAAACCAAGAAGCATCAATTGTGTCCATGTCCATTTTTATTTTTGCTTGAGTTTTTAGTATTTGTAAATACTGTCTTATATTATAACTAAGAAAATGGCTTTCTTTAAGGCAGAGGAATTGGATTCATTCCTGCAAATTTGTAGAAAAACAAGACATTAACTGCAAAACATTTCACCATTAGTATGGCTGACTTGACCCAGAGGATCGTTTAAAGATTCATATATTTTAAATAACCAGGAGTCATACTATTTGCTTCCTGCCAGCTCTCAGATAGTTGCATTATGTTGCTCACAAATGGAAATGGACAGCTCCTGCTGACTGCATTTATTTTTGACAGATGCTCTTTAGATTATTGAAGTTTTCTATGACAGGAAACATATGGGGTGGTCAGCAATCACTACCTCATTCTTGGGCCAATTTTCCATCCAAATGCAATACTCTGACAGCATGTGGATACACGCAAAAAGAGATGGATGGTTTGACGAGCCTATCCCTATGTGTCACTACTTGGCCAATTACCATGCTCTTACTGTTAAACAAAAGCAGAAGTAGGTACAGTATACTTCCACGTGCTATATAATAAGTACTTTGTGTTCATTAATTGACTGCATCACCCTTGTTTATCCTTGACTGATTTGGAGTGGTGATTAGAGTTAGAGTTACTGTGTCTGTGTGACACAGTAACCCAATAATGGATACAAACCTACATTATTTATTTTACTCTGCAAACGTGTCCTACACACACATTTCTTTCTGGTATCTATTTTTCTAGGACAAGTATTTATTTTTGAAATATCTGAGTGAGGTATATCACCAGGTGTTGTAAATGTTTTCGAAAGGTTTGCAATTTTGACTTATTTTACCCTCCTGCTCATCTGACATTGACCTCTTTCTTCAAGGCAACTCCCTTAACAAATGTCATTCTTAAATATCTCTAGAGTTGGAGGGATAGCTCTTTTCTACAGTGAGACTATAAACAGTACAGGGATGTCAAGACTTTAATATCATTCTTCACACGCTGATATATGAGATGCACACGATGGGCTGAACCCAAACCTCCTGTAGTGACACGGGATGATTGGCAAGGGCAATGAGAAAGATAACGCCCGCTCCTTATGTAAAATGACCGACCATTAATTATGCATAAACCTTGATAAGATATTTTATTTTTAGCCACTCCTTCAATCTCCAAAGTACAACCTTTTACTGCACCAAGCAAACAGTGAGCCCTCCGTGATTTTCATTACACACTTAACTCATGAGACTGGGACAACCTATAAACACCTGTGCATTTGTTTGTCACTGGGTCGTTGTGATGACTTAATGTGGCTGTTATTATATTCAAACTGTCATGCGCCACCAAAAATATGTCTTATTGAATTATTCCATGGAGGCTATCTTGTTTTGAACAGTTCTTTATAAAAACACGTTTTAATGTACTCTATTTGTCACGCTATTGGTGTCTGCATGCTCTTTTCTCAGCTTTATCACTTTACAGTTACTCGCGTTATTGCAATGACTCATGAATCTAACATGAATCAATAGATTTCATCATGTAGTACAGAAACAAGTAGAAAATAATAAAAACAAATTGTTTCGCTCAAGGGTGTGTTCATGCAGGTTCAAAATATAAAGCTATTAATATTATACAGCAAGAACAGTGAAAGCAACATGATCACTGCTTAAATGTCCAACAACATTGGAAAAAAAAAATGAGCGGCCTTGTGTGTGAAGATGAACATTTTAGCGTGCATGGGGATACTTAACGCAGAAAGCCTGTAAAGCATTCTCCACTGTGCCTTTTTAAATCATCCATCATCCAATCATTGAAAGACACTGAACCTTTGTCTCCGCCGACCTCTTCTCGCCCACGGTTGTAAATCTGTGATGATGATAATGAGGGCTCGTCAGAAGTCAAGGACCCACAGATCAGATACTGACAATTAAATCAGCAATAAATTCATATTTTGTGGTAGTGTATAAGACAGGGTAAGAGAGAAACTAACACCCCATCCACTAATACACCCTTTTCCAGTCGTTGTGCCCCTTCAAATGCTGCCTGTACAGTATATATTAATGCAATACTATTTAGCATTAAACACTGCAATCATCATGTAAATTGGCCTGCATAAAACATTTGAAACATTATCCAATATTCCTTTGTAAAAGCTGCATTCTGATCTCCAATCTCCACCGCTATGATGAAGCCAGCAACACATCCCTGGCTGGTAAAGTTGGCACGGTGGCCCGATGGTTAGCACTGTGGGCTCACGGCAAAAAGGTTCTGGGATCGAATCCAGGTCTTTCTGGGTGGAATTTGTATGTTCTCACCCTGTTTGCGTGGGATTCCCCTGGATGCTCTGGTTTCCTCCCCGATCAATAAACATATACAGTGAGAATGCTCACATTGCAGCACCAACATTTTTCAGAGGAAGTGGCCACTGTCACACTATTGTCTATTGCAATGGTACATGGAATGTTGCATTTTCAAACTTGGTAATCAAGTACAAATACTACATCCAACTCCACTCCCTAAAAATTGAAGTAACATTAGAGTAGACTCTGCACAATCTCTCCCGGTTTAATATTGGACTCCCTGCCATTGCACTCCCTTCAGTGCCTCTGGAGGCCAAGCCAAGCATCCAGGAAAAGAAGTCCTTAAGTTTTCATTAGTGTGAAAATCCCACTGATGATAAGTTTAGGAACTACTCACATCGCATCTTTGCGACATAGTTTGACAAATGGTACCTTTGTTGGAGATTGGAGATTAAATTAAATTCTTAAATATTTAATATTTAATATCTATAAATAAAGATTAAATATATATCAATTAATGACATTTTGCCCTTAAGCCGTATTGGCAGTTGAGGGAAAAAGTTAAGTTTAACTCAAGCAGGTTAATAGCAGAGGAAATAGAATAATCACCTGTAAAGCCATTATGGCCCCATATCATGTGGCTCACTAATGGGACTAGACAGCCTGAATGAAGATAGATATGCCAATCAACCCAGACTCACTCTGAATGATTGATGACTGTCAAATGGGAAATCAACAAGTCAATGCAGCGTCATACAACAAAATGTTCAACCGACACTACTGTATAGCATTGCTTTAATAATGGACATAGTTATATTTACTGTATGGAGAATATACACACAAATACATCTCTATGCATTGCTACTGCGATTACTTTTAATTATTTATAATGACTACATATACAAAAACAAATAGGACACAAAAGACAATGATTTATCAGAGCCTAAATGTAAAACGGATTTATTTAAATGTTTATGCTATGATGCTTCAATTTTGGTTTTAGCCCCAGGGTTTTCAAACTAATTATCATTTGAAGCTGTATCGTGTTCGCCTTGTTTGCTAATCAGAGCTTCTATAACACTGTGATACTTTTTGGAACAGACCCATATGTGTCTCTTACCCAAGTTTTGCCGGTTTGTACTACAGCACGAGATGAATTGTGATTTGTGGATATTTCTTTATCGTCTTTATATCATCTTTACATCACATAACTTTCCAGGATCTGGAAACATGATCTGAAGATAGAATAATGGCCACCTGCTTTACTTTGCCAATAAATAATGTAAAACATGGACGGTGCACAGATGCTGTCGGACTTAGAAAATAGGTCAAAGTTTGAATTTGAACAATCCCCTCCCCCTTTTGTTTTACACCTTAAAAGTACCATTTCCGAAAATACATATTTATGAGGCCAAAGCGGCGATATATCCTCTCATTGCATCGGGTAAATGAATCCTAGCGCTTAGATTTGGTCCCTTCACTGATGCATTCTTCTCTGCGAAGGGAAAGGAAGACGCAACAAACTTGTGAATCAAGGCCTCTTAGTTCCAAATGTCTAAATTACATGTGGTTGTTGATTGACTTGCCTGTTGCAGAGAATGAAACGGTACACCTTTGGGTATGGCGTGGTCATCTGTCCAACTAGTCCATCCAAGGATTTTTTTTTTTTCCATCAAGGTTATGTGTGATAAGCCACATATGATGGATTAGAAGAACTAGTTGGGAGAACAACTCTTTTGCAATTCCTCCCATCAGTAGGCTTGTTCAGAGTCTGTGTGCTGTGAGGCAGAGCTTATGGGATTACAGTCAGAGTTCAGTGGCAGCTAATCAGAAACAACCAAAAGATACTTTTAATATCCCACAGTGCTTGTTAAAACATTGTTGGGAACTGCCACTGCAAATGTGGATTAAATAGTGAGTGGGTTTTAAGTTCTGAGACAATGCCTTCAAATAGTTTTCAATCAAATACTGTATGTTGACCGTTTTTCTAAAATTGTAACATTTATGTAAAAGAGTAATACAGTTGCTTCACAGTCTTCAAATGAGACTTCCTGTGACTCCTGACAACAACTTCACAGACAAGTCATGCTGTTTGAAACAATATGGCCCCAGTCACTCCGTGTCCCAAAACAAAGCACCGATTTGTTTAGTTTGTAGCAAATTATAAGGGGTAAAAAAGACTTATTGTGTGCAGTGCAGCTTGTGACAGGCTGATAATTGTAGGTTGTTGGCCAGCGAGAGACAAACACATTTCAATGGTGAACAAAATGAATGCAAAGCAAACAATTCTAAGCAAAACGGTTTAATATATTTTGTATTTCTTCTAACGCAATCACCTTAAGTTGCACCAAATAAACGTAATTGTCTATTTAATTAAGTGCGTTCAAAACACAAAGCATGTATTTCTTTTTTTCATTTTCAACATGAACTACAGCACTGATTTTGAACAGTTGACGATGTATTATACAATGCCCAGTTGGGCTAAACAATGGGTCCTATTTACCACCTGGCGCAAAACCAGACGCAAGTGTCTTTGTTATTTTAAGACCGTCCAGCGCCCATGTCGTTTAAATAACAAATGCACCTGCGCCCATGGGCTACTGGTCTTACAGGGACGCGTGTAGAGGTGAATTCTTGGCGTATTGCTATCTTGACGCAGCTGGAATTGACCAACAAAAACCGGGTCTAAAGTCAATGGCGCATTGTTATTTTAACAGCGCATTAGTAAAATGTGCCTAGGCTCGTGCACACTATGCTTGTTACACACGCACGCACACTCACGCACACACCCACCCACACCCACCCACCCACCCACCCACCCACACAGGAAAGCACAGCAGCACACACATACACATTACAAAGAAAAATATAAAGGTGCCAATCGGCTTTTGCAACAGCAATGCACCATGGTACAAACGCACCTGGCTTTTAAAGGGAATGAGAGATGACACTCTGATTGGTTTATTGCATGTTACGCCCAAAACACACCTACGAATCAATGAAGACACTAAGTACAACCCTTTTGAACCATGTGGCCGGCGCATGGACCCTTTTTTGCCGCAAAATACCAAAAGTGAATTTGGGCACGCCCTAAACACACCTACGCCATGCGCTTCACGCCGTGCGTTAGATCGTCAAAATAGGGCCCATAGTTTTAAATAAAAAACAGTTTTGTGTCAGTGAGACCACATGACGAGCAACAATTTTACATCCCCACTCAGAAATGAGATTAGAAAGAAAGAGCTTGAAGGATAAGTCGTCTCGACAGAACGTTGGATGACAGCTAAGACTGTCACGGGATTGATTTTCTTTACAAACCACCGCGGTTACTGCCAAAATATATTTATGTCTCATTTGTTTTAAAAATACTGTACGTTTTGATAGCATTAATGCCTGTTGTAGCCTATTCTTATAGTATATATTGACTAATTGTCTATATGTATTCCGTAGTTGTCCTTAAGAGGCTGACGTTGCAGGAATATTGGTCTGCACCAGAACATGTGGGCAAAGTGTGAGCAAGGGGGAGGTTGTCGGATGGAGCGCAGAGCGGAAGTGGAAGAATGGAAATTTAACTCGCATGCATTCAGCAGACAAGGGAAGGGAAGTTTGGGGTTCCCTGCTGGAGCTGCTGCCCCCGCGACCCGATACCGGATAAGCGGATGAAGATTGATGGATGGATTCAGCAGACACACATTTGTTATTGAAAGAAACAGTTGGGCTACTGAACGCTGTTTATGAACAGTAAATCTCTTGAAAGAATGAAGAAAAAAAAAAAAAAAAAACAGCGGTGATAAGCTTTATGCAGTAACCAGTACAGGCCAACTGCCAACCATTGTTGATAGTGAATTCATTGGTTAAGTCATTACACATAAGCAAAAATGCCCAAACAAGACAATCACAGGTTTCTTAAATGTGACTATTCGCCGCACTATGGCCGGACAAAAATAAGGCATCGCCTTATCTCTTCATATTTCATAAAACATACAAATTAATTTGTCAATTAATTGAAAGATTAATCAATAATGAAATAAATCCTTAGCACTTAACACTTATTTTTGCAGTTGTTATTGAGGAATGTAATGGACAAAGGTGCACTGCATGCAAGGTACTTTCCTTAAAATCGTTTTAATTCCAACCAAATATTATAAAAACTCGCTTTTCACTAGCCACTAATAGCTGGAAATAAAGCCTGTGTATTCATAGGCCTCAATAGAGTTTCTTCTGACTTAGTTGTTTGTACATCCATGTCCATTTTTGATCAGCCGTTAATGTAATTATCTTTTTTTGATGGCGTATTATGTGACATGACGATGACGGTACACAGTTGGATTGATTATATTATGAAAGACATGATTTCTCAGGGGCAGATTAGCTTGTGTAGTCCAGTGGTTGATGTATGCATCAGTATATTGTATATACATATGGAAGGCCTGGTTCTGCTCCCTTATTAATCTGTGTACTTAAATATATTTAAAAATAAAAAGAGGGGAATGCTGGCAGGTCATTTGACAGTCACAGGAATTGCCTTTGCTCTCTCTCCCAGAAGGTCCACACTTAATTATTCAAGAGTTCTCTTTACTTCAAGTCTGCAGGATGCGGAGCCCAGTCGAAGAACAAAATAATTGGTGCTCTGGAAATACTAATTTGTGCTTTTGCATTAGTAATTTGTGCTCTCGATTTCATAATTTGTGCTCTCAATTTAATAGACTATTGTTTTTTGGCGTGAAACAGACGCTTTCAAGCTCCGTCTCTCGCTCTTTCACCGTCCAAACAAAGCCACAATACCTCCCCTTAATGAAAAAATATGCTGCCTGCGCACAAAAGGCTTTAGTTGGCAGAGGCGCACATACATGTAGACCTCTTTACATTACAAAGCACCTTCAAGTTGCTTGTAAATAAACTCTTATTACACACATCGAATAAGTGGACCAGGCTCCAGCTCTGTGGCTGCTGATGGGCTCGAGCGCCACAACATTTCCCCCTGCATTATGAATTGCAAATAATAGCTTAGAAATTACAATATATTAGATCTGATGATGTTGTAGCCAGATACGACATCAGATGTCTGACTGTCCCTTACAAATAAAAAGCAATTACATGACGCAGAGTGGCATGGCCAGTCCTGCTGGACACAGCTGCTCCAAAAGAGCACCCAGATAAATACAAAAACACATGTTAATGCAATATACTGAAGCTCAGTGTTTACTGATGTGAAGAAAACAGAAAGAAAGCGGGGTAAAGCAAGCACACTTACTCTATTGGACAATAAACCCATGCTGCTGTGTTGGCTTTTACGTGCACTTGTACAGTTGTTAGCACTGTAAAAGCATGAGCAAAATAGGCAAAGACACCATGCAAGTGTTTTCAAGATGTCTAAATGACCCTAAATGAAACACATTGTGTTATGCCTGTATCGCACAGCTAGGCTTCATTTAAGTGCAGGGCTGCAGTGATAATGTCTTTCAGGGCTCGACAGTAACGGTTGCTTGAGTCAATTGGCAACCATTTCATGGACGCTGGTTGCTCCCTTTGGTAACCACCTGCTCCCTATTTTGTGTTTTTCTTTTTTTATAAATATAAAAACAAATCGAAACTTAAAAACTAGACAATCTTATTTCAGAAGAAGTCGATATTTAACTGGTTGTCTCTGTGCAGTTAAAATGATTTTTCATGCTTAATGACTTATTTTAAAGAAACTCATGAGCACATCTATGGTGAACACAAATTTACCAGAGGTTCTTTGTGGTGAAACTCAGTTTTTACAAATCTTTCGATTAAATCAACTAATTGATAAGTCAACAAAATCGTGTTTTATGATCATTGATTAAATTAAAAATGTAAGTACTAAAGCCTGTTACTTAGAACGAAAAGTCTCTCTTTAATTTAACTCATGTTGTCCTGGGGTCAAATTTAACCCGTTTCCAAGTTGTTTTTTTTATATCAGAAATATGGCAGGTTGAATATGTTGAACAAGGTGACAAAACATTGGGGGGAAAAAACATAAAAAAATATTGGAAAAAGTGACAAAAACTGTGAAGAAAAACACTGGAAGTAAGCGTCAAAAACTTTGGAAAAACCGGCTAAAATGTTGAAAAAGTGACAACAATAAAAAAAAAAAAAAAAAATGTAAAAATAAAAAAAGTTATACTTTTTTTTTGAAAAGCAACAAAACATTGAGTAAGGGACAACAAGCCAGTTTTTTTCAAGTTGAGGGAAAGACAACACAAGGGTTAAGTGCGCATCTATTCAAATAAGCCGGTTTTAACCTCTGAAGCCCAACAGGGTGCGGCCCTGTATCTTCAGAGCGTCCAACAGATCCATGGCGGCCCCTGTCGTCCTCTTGGCTTGCTCGGTGTTAGGTGACGACTAGTCTATTTCGACAATGTTTTATTTCCGGGATCTTTCAGCTGCCTGCTAGCTAGCTCTAGCTCTGTGCGGGATCTAGCGGGAGCACGACATCTATTGCCGGAAGAGACTACAGGTAAAGAAGTAGCAAGAAGCGAGAGAACAGGACAAGAAATCAACAAAATGGCAGAGTTTGAGGTCAACATTGAACGTGACAATGAGTGGCTCAATTACAAAGGTCACCAGTACATATTCGAGCCTGAATACATGGACGAGGATCTACAACTAATGGAGGAGAATCAGAGTGCTAGCTAGCTAGCTAGCACCTCTACCTAGCAGAGCTAGCAGCAGAGAGGAGTAGCAATCAGGCAAGTGCTATTTAAATAAACTCCTAGTGTACTTACAAACTTTTCAATGCCTTGTTTTATGAGTAGGGAACCTATTTGTACTACTGTGGGAGGATATTCCAGGCCCTATTAGTGCGGTAATTTTCGAGATACACAGTTGGTTCCATTAGCGCCTGTACTAAGCCATCCAGCTAATAGCACTAACTAGCCCAATGTTAGACCAAGGGAAAAAAGCTTTTTGGGGGTTGTTTGGCTCGAGGTGATGGTGCATAGGACCCTAGGGTGAAATTATTTTGAACCATCACTATAAGATTGCATCCCCAATGGGTACTAACCAACCAGAGAGGCTGACGGGTGACCCGGGATTGTCTGCATCCCTGGAGGTCCCAGGTTTAGCACTTTGGACAGTAAAACAGAAGGCTTCTAACCGCTAACCTATAGATCGTCTTTAACCTTCATTACAACTGAGCATTACTTAACACCAGCAACATTTTCAGTTCATTGTGGGCATGTTTTCCTAAAGCAGGTGACCTGATCTGTCTGATATCAGGTGTGTAAAAAGTAGAGAACATTTTGTACCATCAGATTGTGAACAACCCTGTTGCCTGAATTTAATAAAAATTGGGAAAAAAATATTTAAGTTAATGCCCATTCCCAATTTAGAGTCACTTATATAGTTCTGCTGCTGTGTGATGGCCACATATATTTAATAATTACCACAAATAAACTGTGACATACCAACGGAAATGTAAAATTAACTTATCTAACACATTACAGACATTGTAGAGCAAAATGAAAGTTGCTACACTCAACATATATGAAATCCTGAAGCTCAGATGTCATGTGTGCCGGCAGCCGAGTTTACGATAATTTACGCTAATTATTAAATCATAGCACAGATTATTGATTCGGGAGCACAAATTTGTTAAATAGAGGGCTTAGTTTCTTCTCCATGACACATTTCCGGCTCCGTAGCATGAAGCTCATTGCAATATAATTGAAACAGGAAGAGAGATTTACTACACACTAGGGAGATGACAATGAGTGGTTCTCAATATTGAAACAAGGTTGTCCCTTGATCATGGTGACCTGTTATTTTTAATTAATTTTTGCCCATGCACAATTTATTAATTCCTTAACTCAGCTTAAGGATTAATTAGTTCATTAGTTTAGAAATAGACCATTTAAAAAAAGAGCTTAAATGCATGTATAGTAAATTGCAAAGTCTATTTAAAAAGTATCTCAAGAATTCTGAAAAAGAGTAAAAATTATTACAAAACAGATGGCAATTTGATAATCCTTGGGTGGGCTCTACCTTTGTTCTGTGCTTTGCATTCTGCATAGAAGCTGGCTGTTACAGGGATGCTGATGTTTTCACTCAGTACAACAGATGTTAAGCAACAACAAGTTGAAGTTGTTTGACACCGGAATGATCACTCGTGTGTTATGCAAATAAGTCACGGCAAATGCAAAAAAAATGGGATGAATCAGCCACTATATTTAATTGAAATATGTTTTGCTGAACTTATTTAAAAATGTAGTAGGCATTCATAACATCTTCAAACTGTTAAATAGTAATTGTGTCAGAAAACAAATAGGTGCATGTAATTAGAGTTAGTAGTTTTTAAGAAATGGACACGGGTGTCTATTATAAATGTTTGACAATTTTCTTTTGGAAAAGTGTGTTATGTCATTTTAAACTGCATGTATGTCTAATTTATTTTATTTCCTTGCCCTTCTTCCCTTCCCCTAAGTGGCTGAACCGGTTCTTAATGACTTGCCTGTAAAAATAAAAGGTAAAAAAATAAAATAATAAGTGGCCCGAATAGTTAAGTGCAATATTCTGTTGGTCAAGTTGGTATACTGCTATTCAGACGTTTGGCTGATACAAATAAAGAACAATATACAAAGATAAAAGTATGTCCAAAAGTAAGGAGAAGTAGGGAACAGTCCCCAGTTGTGCTACATGTCTATCTTGTGTACTATATATCCAGTCTTTCCATTTTGGTCTGCACTTGTACTGAACGTGTTATTGCCCCCAAAAAAAACAACCTCAACTGTGAAAAAGTGAAAATCTCAGTAAAAATCCTGAAATCACTTCAACTGCAGCTGTTGTCAGAGTACTCCAAGCAACATAGACGTATTAGATGACTTATCTATGTATGTGATGCCCCTGCAAAAATGCATAGGTAACCCCATAGAGTAGGGCTGCAGCTATCGATTATTTTAGTAATTGAGTACTCTACCGATTATTCCGTCAATTAATAGAGTAACCGGATGAAGACTTGCTTTATAGTAAATAGCAATGCTGGATATCCAAAAGCAAGGTTTCATTTTTAGAAAAAAACAACTGTATTGTTTGAAATGTATACAATAATAGTAATTGGTACTAATATGTCTAAGCACTGGCCGCATGGGCCACCCAACCTTAAAATTAGGTGGCCAAAGTAAATATTTTTTGCCCCCTTTCCCTTTCATGCCGCTGGCTCTGAATACTGGATATAGCTCCAAAAAGCTGTTCACTAAGCCCAGGTAAAAGAGACTGTACAAAGCTTACAGGGCTATTGAACTATATTGTTCAGGGGGACACACTCTCAGAAGGCTGATCTGAGTGAAGTTCAGAAAGAATGAAGAATGCAGACATCATCGACGTGGTCCAATGACCTCATTTCCGTGCATATCCAGTAGCCATGTCGCTGATAAATAGAGGGGCTGGTTTGTCTCTGCCAGCATCTACGGTGAGCTACTTTAGCTTGTTTTCTAAAAATGAGCTATTTGCAGAGTAACATGCTGTAGTTGTGTAAAACTCTGGACAACAGACTGCATGCAGACGTTAATGTAACCTTGTGTAACTTGTCCACTCTGTGACACACTGTCCAGAGCTTTAGTTCTTTTGCAGCCCAAAATGATCCCAAACGTTGTCGTTTGTCATCAGTCTCTTCTCATAGCCCCTCACTATTTTCACTCTCTTCCTTCATCTTGCTTGTAATCAGTCTTCGCGGCATTTCTAGTGTCCACAGCAGCGTCAGCCAGTTCTGTGAAAGTAATAATCATCCGTGCAGAAACACAGCGGTATACAACATTAGTTACATTGTTTAAATGACTAGTTTCTGCCCTACCATAAAGCCAACAAGGGCTTTACACACAGTTCCGTGAGCCACTAGAGATCTTTTGAGGGATTTTCAGATCACAAATTCCCAAGGTAAGAACACACTTTTGCCCTGCATGGGTTTATCAATGTGGTAGGCTTGTTAAAATAGGTGGTTAAAAGGTATTCTAGATCACTATTACACAGGGCTGTCTGAACAAGCTCACCAATTTAAAGCTGTAGTTTTTATTATATTGAAAACATTGTTGGAGATTTGAACAATTTGAGAACTTCCAGGTTAGCTAGTTCACATATGACTATGGAGTTATATTTGAGCGTATGATAGTAGATTTTGAGCAGATTTTTTTTTTTTTGTGTAAAAAATGTGTTTTGTAAAATCCAGCCTTGAACATTCTTATTAGATGAGTCATCAGCTGATGCTGGCAGATGCTGGCAGATAGTACACAACTGAAAATCTTTTTTAAGCAATATTCTTTTGCTCATTGTCTTTATAGCTCTGAATCAGGACCTCTGAAGCATGCAAGCCTTAACAGCAACATGTGAAAGTGTAACATTAGCTCAGCATACAACGTGAACTGCAGTAACTAAACAAATTCAGATTCATTTTTGAAATATGACATATTGATTTTAAATTGTCAAATGTGACTCACAGCAATTACTTTGTCTTTTTTCAAGTAAGAGGAAGTTCTTTTAAGTTGACTTCCAAGTAAAATACAGCACGGATAACATATTGGCACAGTTAGTGGCAGAGCTCTGGCGCAACAGGGAATGTACTTTCTTTTCCTCACCCTTTACTCACCCTTTTTTTCAGTATTTTCATTTAACAACCATAGATTGCAACTCCTGTGTGGTCTCTTTTTGCCAGTCCGGATTTTGTGTATTAATGCTTTTGCTTGCCAACCCTGATCTTTGCCGATTGTATAATATATGGCAACACAGATGCAACAGTGTCAGATAACAGCCAAGCCAGAATTCCACATTTGCATCACCACTTCAGGGCTATTCAGAGCATTTGAAAATGTATTTATCAGCCTTAGCACTGCCTGTTCACACATAACTCAAAGTGTGTAAATGTCAATCTGACTTTCTTTTTCCTACAGAGCTGGAGGCTGCCCTGAGTACTGTGAAGCTACCTGTCCTGTGGCTTTTATGAATTGGATCTGCAAGTTCAGCACATTTTCCTCCACTAACCAATGCAGCAATTTTCGGTAGGTCTTGCACCTTGCCTTGGTTCTACTATGACTGCCAGTGGTTTTTTCTTCAGACCCATGTTGCTCCTTGAAATCAAATCACAAATGTATGAATCTCATCCAGCCACCATATGGAATTCAATGTGAAGAAAGCAATTTTACCAAGGCTTTTGGTGTTAAGTAGAATGTATCATAACACTGCCTTTGTTGCCCTTGTGTCTTTCCCAACATAGCAGAGAAAGTGCAGTGTTACTTTGTACTCATTAACTGAATATGGTATGTACTAGGGCTGCACAATTAATCAAATTTTAATCGCGATCACGATTTTGACTTCCCACGATCAAATTTGAGTGATCGAGCGATTATTTATTTTTTAAAGCGTCATTTCATAGAACGCTCCGGGTTTTTTGCAAAGCCAATCTACCGCTACTACCGTCCGCGCCCCGCCACACAGCGCCGGTCCAAACTTCTGACATTTGTCTACAGTTTTAATTTTTTATTAACACAGCTGTATATTGTTAAGTATGAAAGGCAAACCTGTGTTTGTACCAGTGTTTCCGCGGGTAACTCTGCTACCGCGGCCGCCACGGCGAAGAACACAGAAGAAGTTATTGAATGCAACTAACTTCAGTTGCTAGAGTAACAGCGTGTGAGACGGAGCCTGCTGGACCTGGGCCAGAGATGTGACCCATGGCCAGAATATCAAAGTTCATAAAAATGCAGCGCAGTTAAGATACAGACGTTTCATGCAAACCAGGTGTTATCCGACATTCGACCCGTGCTGGACCCGTTCATAATGAGTCAGCCGTCTCTCTGTGAGTAGCGTCCATCACACTCCCTCTCCAGTTATAAATAGCCTACGTGACAATAAAATTAGTTTTGGTTAAAATCAACAAATAATCGTGAGAATAATCGCGATCAAAATTTTGATCAAAATAATCGTGATTATCATTTTGGCCATAATCCTGCAGCCCTAGTGTGTACTTTCAGTTTGCATTTTGGAAGAGGCTGCAAAAGACATTGTTGATGTTGCTGTCCAACAAGAAGAGCATGCTATTTTGCATAAACCAATGCTTTTCCAACGTTGATAGGTCTTCTATTGCAACAATTTCTTTTGCAGCCTGCTCCAACATGCCAGCTGAAAGTAAATAACATTTTCAGTAAATAAGTATAACTTCAAAATGCACTTACTCCTCTATGTTGGGAAAGAACCTTCACTCCTATGTTATCCTTGGTAACAATGGCTTCCGATCAAATTCAGCCTCCAATTTAAAGTTGTCAGTTCACAGTTTTTGTGGAGGAGGGAGGTAGAGGCTGGCCTTGACCAACTGCCACTTTGCTTTTTGAAAGCCATGATGTCTCTCTCTCTCTCTCTCTCTCTCTCTCTCTCTCTCTCTCTCACATGGATGGGCCAAATTCTCTGGGCGAGCAAAGCAAAGAAAGGGAAAGTAACCTTGCTCCTTATGACCTCATAAGGTGCAAGACTACAGATTGGCCGATAGGCTTTCATTTTCTCAAAAGGCAGAGCAGGATACCCAGGGCTGAGTTTACACCTATTGCACCTATACATGATCTGCAATGATTCCTATTTAGCAGCTGCAGAACCACCATTAGTCTGTGACTGATGTGGAAGATGATTATAATTAGTGTTGCCCTGAGCAACTGCTCTGCTCTATTTTACATATATTTATATGCATTTCAATCAATGTTATGCCTGTTAGAAGAATGCATCCTTATGTCAAGCCAATATGCTGATTCCTTGACTTTTAATTGTTAGATAAAAAAGGATCATTACAGATTTGTCTGTTTCACTGTAGGGTCAACATTAAAATAGTTTGTAACCAGGGGCACCCAAATAGTTCAGTTGGTAGAGGGGCGCCCATATATAAGGGTTAACTCTTCGACGCAACGGGCCTGGGTTCTGACCTCTGCTGCATGTCATCCCCCCTCTTGTCCCCTTTCATGTCATAGCTGTCCTGTCAAGATAAAGGATTTTTCCCCCCCAAAACCTTGATTTTCTTTTTAAAACTAAACATGACAGTGACTCTACAGTGTAATGGTGATACTTTGTCCAAACATTTTTACCTGATCACTGCTCCTAATCATAGCATTGTTGTGAATGGGTACCACGGATACCAATAAAGTAACCTGAACCTGAATATGAAAGTACTCATTGCATAACTGTCAGTGTATATCAGTGTAATTTCTCTGCTGTCTAATGATATATTTTCCTGTTTTGTCAGCAATGGCTCTTTTTCACTCCCCCACTAGATGTAAACAACAAACAAAAATGTCAGTTCTTTCTTGATGTCCGTTACTTTTCCCCCGTTTTTAATCATCGAGTTCTCAAGGGCTTTTCTTGAACTCAAAAATATAATGAAATGAATACATATTCAAAAAATAACTTTCCCAGACTGTGCATCGTTATGATGAATTGTGCTAACACACCAGGCACATCGCCACCAAATTGCCCTTGGGAATTAGATGCTCTCTAATACATCCTAAAAAAAAGGAAAAAAAGAAAAAGTCATGTAACACAGGCTAAAACCCCTTGCCTCAAGAGTATCTGCCCTAGGAATACTCCTGAGCCAGGAAAGCATCTGGTAGACGAGTTAAATCCATCCAGCAGCCACTGTCAGTGCCGGTCCCAGGTGGGCCACGTGGAAGCCAGTGAGAGACATCCACACCTTGAAAACACCTGGGTTCTTCCTGTCTTTTTTCACAAATTTACCCACAATCACAAAAATCTGGCGTACACTTGTCTGTGTTGTTTGCTAATATGCTGAAAGTTATGAGTACCAGCATGACTTAACATTGTATTTGAATTGCAAAACACGTACATTTATTTTGTTCCCACTGAGCCCATGAGTTATAAAAGCATATGTTGAGTCAACGCTATTGTTTTTACCTCGTCATACTTTCACATTCCCATCCTAATTAAGATGTTTATTTCTTGACAAAGAGACCACCGTTACAAAACACAACCAGGAAACATCGTCATTGCACCAGATTGACTGTTGTTGTCATGATGTCTTGTCCATTTTTGTCATCAGAGGAAACACTTTATTTACCTGTAATAGTGAAAGGTATGCATTTGAAATCCAGCCTTGAATCTCGTTGAAAACAGTCAAACCAAATGATCCAGACAGATTTCTTTTTTTTTTTTGTGTGTGTGGCATTTGTTTAAATCCTTATAAGCAATGGCCATAAATCTAAAAGCAGTGAAGCATGGTGAATATATTTTTACACCTGAGCAGTCACTATAATGATATTTTTTCTTCTTCTTTTGCTAGATAACAGGCAGCAACCACAAGTAACAATACACCATACCAGAGATCCAAAGTTGTCTCCAGCGTTGTTAGAGAAGCCCACTATTTGAGAACAGTGCTGTTCGATACGCCATGATTTGATTTCTCTGAGTATGGCAAGTTTCAAAGAGAAATACAGAGACAGAAAAGAATGTTGGCAGCCTGGAGCAGAGAAATGTGAAACCTCCACCTTAATGGAGGAGAAAAGATCGACAGTTACTGTGTCACCACTTGTCAGAATAGAGGAGTGGAAGTATACTGTGGAGCTTGAGTTGTTCGGAAAGTAGTTTTACATGGTGCCCTCTACTAGCTGTCGGAGGAATGCTTGGGGAGGTGGGAGTTCAATAAAAGGATGTAGACTGTTGGCCTCAGCAACTGATAAAGTGAGAGAAACTGAGTTGCGATGGTGTGTCAGACTAAAATTAATTATTTCTCAGCCAGGATTTATTTCCTGTAGGTGCAGAGAATGGACCACATTTTGAGTCTTTTACTGACTCAAAACTGGTATTTTGTCACAAGCATCCAGGATCCAAACTTCCGTTAGGTATTTAGTGACCCAACTGTAACTACAGCTTTTTATGTCTTTTTATCACCAAAGGTTATTATTGTTTTTATTATTATTACGGTTACTATGGTTATCTTCATACTGTCTTTTTTCTTTTTCTGTACTGTATTCTTCTTGCTAAAA
>NC_045754.1:5498821-5499030 GCF_008692095.1 Etheostoma spectabile
GAAATTTCAATTTTCTTGCGGGAGTCATCCCAAAAGGATTAATAAAGACAAGTCTGAGTCTACAATATCTGAAGAGGTTAACTAAGCTACCTCACTTCAGGCTCGGACTGCAGTGGGGACAAGCCATTTGACTTTCTCCTAGAGTTGATTGAAAAGTTCACTTCAAACGTCTTCTTACTGAGACAATAACAGGGCTATAATAAATATAT
>NC_045754.1:5499040-5509420 GCF_008692095.1 Etheostoma spectabile
ATCATGTTGTGGCAAGTCTTGTTTATATAAACTCTTTTAGGCAACACTTGTCTTTCTGTAGCTTTATTCAATCATCTACAGATGGATTAGTAGCAACACAAGTATTCATCAAGGAAACGTGTGCCTAAATGACTGAAGATAGCTGTGAGAGTTATTTACGCAACTTCACAGGGTCAATTGTTATATCACAGGACCAATTTGATTAACATAGATGATTTGTCTGTTACAGTATGTTACACATTCAGCACCTGAGTCACTCTGAGTCCAGGGGTTACATGGCTAATAACAAATGCCTAATACATCATTGTGTCTTGGACTGCCATTACACTCATCACTCATTTGTATGTGGACCCACATAATTATCACTCGGCTGTGCAGTTCCTGTCAGCTCTACAGAGCTTTAAAGTGTTTATAAGCTCATTGCTTTGGTCTCCCACAACTAAACGGGTTTGGTTCAATTTCACTGCTCTCGTTTGCACATCTGTATGCCTCCTGCCCAGCACCCTAGGGCATCCGATGAATGAAACCTTTTATTTGGAGGCACTTTTCAAAACACCCAAGGTCACCGTCCATTAGGTAAAAACATAAAGAAACAGCAAGACAGGCGATGACAAAGAGACACGACATAATGTGAAAAATGTGACAGTAGTTTAAAAAAATAAGTATTAAGAAGATGCGTTGGTGGAAATCAATGCATTCCATAAATTATAAGTTATTTGGCTTATTAAATTTAAAAAATAAATACATTCCGGCTTATTATTCAATGATGTTGTTTGGCTTATATGTACTGTATATGTTGTAAGTTATAGGCTTATATGTAAGCCAGTTTAAACAGGTGGGTTTGAGGTGGATTTGACTGATGTTATGGTGTTAGACTGACAGATGTAGCACATTGAGCAGTGGGGGACCAAAAGCTGACCTAAACGAAAGGTTGATGTTGAAACTCTCCAGTTGGCCAGCAAGATGACTCCAAATTAAATATTGATCCATATCTGCTGCATGCGTAAATAGGCAACTCTTTTCAAACACCATACACACTTAAAATGTTGTAATATCGCCGCTGTGTTGTGTTTGCACCTGGTTTCTACTCCCCCCATTTTTAGTATTAATTGAGATGAACGTTTGGTACGTCACACAATGGTACATCCATAACTGGCTGATATAACTACAAACATGGACCTCTTTCATAAATCACGTCAACTCCAGATTTGATAGAACTCCTGCATTCATTTTCACTTGTAAGTGTTGGTAAACCACACAGCGACAATCTGCTATACTATAGTATCTTTTGACAGACATCACTTGCACACCACCCTATTTCTAATATACTTCTATGATGGCAGCAAATGTGGTTGCAAGCAGATGTGTGTGCAATGCCTCAATAAAATTGAAGGAACAATTTCACAGCATGACAATCTGTTTAGAATTCTACCATTTGTTACTAGGCTTCCTTTTTGCCTTATGTGCAGCTATTTGCCTGGACTGTGTACAAGTCCTACTGCATGTATACATGCTGAAGGATGGTGTTGTTCTTCTGCCACATCCAGAGAGAAAATGTTGGACAAAAAGGTTAACTTTGCCGTTTTTTTTTTTTCCTTCTAGAGGATGAAAGGTGTCCCGTAAGTGTAAAGTCATATTAGAGGAAAGACATTGTCCCGGTATTTTACACTGTATTCATTCATTTTAGTGTTTACTGTCCTTTTATGGGAACAGTACAGTTTTTTATGTGGTAATGGTGGCTTCTAAATCGACTTAAATGTTTAAACTTAAATGTTTTGGCTTTTAATGGATCAAGGGATTGAATTAGAAGATGTAACTGGCCGCTTACAGCTTCACATTGTGGTGATGATAAAATGTTTTTTTTTTTTTAAATCTTGCTCTATCAGGCAGAAGGCAAGGTTGCCATGGAAGGAAAGTGGATCTTTTGAGAGGTTGGACTTAAGGTTATCATCATTGAATTGCCTGGAGCTATAACAGTTCTGCCCTTAAGTAATGTTAGGTTATCATGCTTTATTATTCTGTTAAAAAGCATATCTTCTTCAGGCAAAATCTGCATTCTACGTATCTGTAGAATATGTTGTAAAAGTTAGTAAATTAGGACTGACATATACGTGTTGGACCAAATACAAAAAAACTATTGTTATAGTCCAAATAGGTTTTCCACCTACATATGTCATGAAATGTTAAGACACAAAAAGAAATCTACATGTAAACATTTCGCAGACAAATACACCTACACACTATTTTTTTTCTTTCCTTTTAAAGCCAGACGGTGAAATAGGATATGCTATAGCATGTCTTTGTTTTCCACAAAATACCATAGGAATAGGCCTCAGAATTCATAATCATTTCATTTCATGTACTTTAACCTCTCCAAATTGTGCCATGGCAACACGGTTCCCATGTTATCCTCAAGGGAAATCATGGAGCATAAAAAAATACATAACACAGGTAGGTAACAGGTTGGATACTCTACAATGTTGTACCAGGGGTTCTTGTCATAATGTTATTTTAGATGTACGGTATGGTAACTGAACACATTAACCCCTCATATCCCCATGTGCACGTGGTGATTATGGTTCATCTGCAAATTGGTTGAGGGGAATGACAGAATTAGAAAATTAATAACCTGTAGAGGGAGAAATGTCTGTTGCATGTCAGCGTCAAAGCCTTACATATTAGACTCTTTTAGAGAATCGTGGGTAAACAAAAGGAACCAACCACATGTATGATGTCAAACCCAAAGAGTGAGGCACACCGACTTCTGTAAAACAAATAATTGTTTGCTAAAAAAAAAGATGAATGGTTTTATTTATAATAGCCTCCCACCACATTTGCCGCATGCAGCCTGTCCATGCACACAGATTTCCACAAAAAGAAGTTATGTAACGCAAAATCCACTTGATGACTAATAACAAATAAAATCAAATGTGGGTCACCATATGCAGAAAGGAAAGAAAGGGAAGAACACCAGCGTCGCCCATATTAAGTATTCATACATGGACAAGCTAGAGCATGAAGCAAACACACACATGGGTAGTCACAATGTTAGATAAGGGTATTTTCATTATTATTCAAGCCTGGAGTAATAGTTTTGTGGATTTAGTTACGATAAAGATGAACTGAAGTTAACTTTGTAAGCCCAGCGAATTTGACACAACAGCTCTTTTTATCCATACTGCACATATGTTGAGTTTAAAAGGTCCGACCTCGGGCCTGCAGAAAAGCACAAAGATCCCAAAGCATCTGAGGTACGAACACACATATCCCAGAGTCCCTGAGTATAAGTCCAGAATGACAACATTTCCCTTTGGACACTTTCCAAAAGCAGCAGGCTGCCATTCACTTGCATGGACAATGCAAATTCCTACATTTGGAAAGATTTTAACTTTTTTCTTTAATATCAGCCAAGTCTCATCTTTTACAAGACATCCTGTTAATGAAAAGTAAAATAACAAAGGATGACGAGAAGTCTTGCAACCGAACTGTCACAGAAGAATGTTAGTATTGATTCTGCAAAACCCCACACAATGTTAAATGACAAGTATTTAGAATTGTCTACAATATTTGTTATACTGTCCTTGCAATGAGTTGATTCTTCAAATCTGGACAGTTGGCTAACAGAGTAACGTTTTCCAAAAAACACAAGGCATAACTTGTATTGACGTTTGACGAAGAAACTTTCCTTTCCTTATTGTTTTATACTGTAAAACTGTAACAAAGAGCAACAGAAAATGCTGAGTCATAACGAAAAAGCCATGCAATTAGTGATCTGACATTAGAAAACGCTAATAAATCAAAGATATGCCAAGTAAAAATCCTTTCTAAATTTTTTTAGAAATATATACAGTACTTATGGACAAATAGTGTCCAAGGCAACAACGAAGGAAAAAAAATTGCAGTAAGGGAAAACAACAATCAATTTATCTTAGAAATCTAGACCTTTGCTACCTTTGCGGCAGCAAATGTAATCTGCAGCCAGGGTCATCTAGCAACTCTCCGTTGGCTGGAGCTGAAATAACCAAACTCTAGTCAGGCCAATCACATCGTATATAGAGTTGGTGGGCGGGCTTAACATAATGACGGCAGAGTTGTGACGATTCTGCATGACTTACCTGCTACGTGAAAACAAAGAAGATGGCTGCTGCTACTGGCGCTCTGCCTACGTCACCTTCCTAGTTGCTCTGGTTGGGTGTAGCGCTATCCTAGTGCACGCAGAAGGAATTTGAAAGACAACCGTTTATCTCGCCCCTCGGACTGAGCCCTGTCAATGCTGTGTTCCCAGACCCAACATCTTGATTTGGGTCTGGCTACAATCATTTAACTTTTATTGGAAATGTACAACTGAAAGTGAAAATTGAACTAAAGCTACTGGTGCTGGTTAAAGGGGGCACTGCTGCACACACTTCTGTTAAAAAACCCAACGCTTTCTTGTTTTACTTCAGAGAGGTCAGAACATCTGTGTCTCCAGTTAGTGAAAGACTGTGCCAAAGTTTATTCCCCATAGTTTACCCAAGTAAACTATGGGTAACGTATGGTTATATATATATATATGGTTATAGATAGGCAACAAAAACAACCGATGAAGGTTGGAGAAAGATTGTGTTTGCAGTTAATCGCGAACACAATCTTTGACACAAATTCTAGTCCCCTGCATGAGTCTGATGTATTACACGTGAATCAACCATCCCGCTCCACGCACTTGCTCTTTGCCTTGCTACATGAAACACACTACTCTCTGCGCTGGCAATAACAGTTGGCTGTAGACATAAATCACCAGCTGCAGATATGAATGTAATTTGTACATAACATGTTTTCTAAAACTATTGATAAGATAGTAAGCTTAGAAAGTATAACACAATGTATATAGGACAAATACAAAGCATACAATGTTGAATTGTTGATGAAAGCTATTGATTTTATCCATCCATCCATCCACTTTTCAGTGCTTATCCAGGAATGCGTTGTGCTTTCTCCCTAGGTAGATCCTGTAGCCCGTCTTAAAGATCCTGGTGTATCCTTGGCCTAGATGGGATATAAAACATAATCCATCCAGTGCTATGGGCTTTTAACAGCCTCTCTTTCCATTTGGACACTCAGGATACCTCCCAGTGGAGGATGGATACCCGAGAACCATCTCAACTGGCTTCTTTAGAGCGAAGATGTAGCACTGAGCACCTTGCGGATCTTGTTCAAAAATTGCAACAAATAATTGTGTACAATTGTTCAACTAGTTCTTACAATTTCCATGCATAACGTACCAATAAAAACTTGTTTATCTTTTCTTTTTGTTCAGTTGACCTAGCTTACAATATTTATACAGTAGTTCATCTCAGTTATTGTCTAAATAACTGAAATATGTGATCCACCACTGCAATCAGTGTGTATGTGAATAAAGGACATTGTATATGTGATGTTAAAATGTATTGTGTTGCAGCACTTGGAATGTTATTCTTGGTCAGCATGGGGTAGAGAGGAGGGCATCCATTGTAAAACCTCCAGGAACATTAAAGTGTCAGTTTGTAATAGAGACTCAAATGCACCATGTACATATGTTCAGATAACACACAGTAATGTAAGTCATCCTTTCTACCGCCAACTGGTTGGTGATCAAAAACCTTTAAGGGCACTCGGGGCTCTCCACTGGGCTGGTTAAGGCTGCAATTCTTTCTGAGTATACCCCTAAGGGCTGCAACAATTTGCAGTCTACAACAATTTGCAGCTTGTATATTATTTGGATGTCTGTCTTTCTGGTATGTGAACCTGTAACTGACAATATAACCTGACAGTGATGCAGTGGGAAGAAAATAATAATATTGATTTTTGAAGTTGTTCTTTTCCCACTTGTTCAGACCACTTTCCAGTTACATAATGTGTCTTTAAACATGGGCTAAATTTAGTTACAGTCAAATATGCCCATGATTTACTCATGATGAGAATAAAGTATGCCTGCCACAATTACTTTAACTAACCGTGATCATTTTAGTAGGTGCAATGCAATTTTCCATCAACTGTGTAAATAAGCTGTCTATCTGAGCAACGTTCCAATGTCATGGCAAAAAAAAAAACATTGAAAAGAGCGCTTGGCTGCTAGATTGGACGGCTGTCTGATCTGCTGTATTAGTTGCTTTCTGAAGCAAGATGATGGCAGAGAGGTCTCAATATTGGATCTCTTAGTTTAGCCCTTAGTAGAGCCCTTGCCCTAGCACTGCGGTTGGCAGTTCTGGGGAGAGCTGGACTTCCATCCAGCTTATTCACGTCAAAATGTGTTGATGGAAACACGGTGTTATAAGAGTTGAAAGATTTGCATCGCATAAGCCATGAAGTCTTGGACCACTTTTTTTTGTTTTTTTTGTTTATACATTAAGTCTGCCTACACAACTGTTTCAGAACAAGCCATATAAAATAAAGTAAAAATAATAAGCAGAGGGAGAGGTGAAACAGTTTTTTGGCAAACATTTCGAAGATTAATTAACCATTTTGATGACCATTAAAATTAATAACATATAGATTTAGGCCTAGTTTCAAAGCCAAATGGAACAGCACCAATGTGTGGCATAACATGAACAGAAAAATGCAATAAATATATTATGTGTATTCTGACATGACAATTAATTGCCAGCTTGAATTTCATAAGTTTAACGCCTTACTTAGAACATTCTATTTACTCGTCATTTGTCAGATCAAGTTTTGGATGCGGCAATGTTGTCCTGATCAGAAAAATAACCCCGTTTCAGTAGGAACAGGGGAGCAAACAAGGCGTCCGTTAAAGAAAATTATCACAATTGAGACAATTTTACTTGCAGTGTTAATGGAGCCTGAGTCTCCTTAGGCTCAGGACTGATGCACAGCTCAGAGTGCGGTCAAGAGGTCTGGGGTGTAATGGCAGCACAGCCGGAGACGATGAGGTGGAACACATGACTAGTGGCAGTTCTAGAGGCTAATATCAGTCATGACCAATCACATTGCCTCTTTCCTTCCCTTTAAAAGCAGTTGTTAGGGCTCCAACAATTTGAGTCAATTTTGATGGGGGAAATGGTCTTGAGTAGAACTGCCAAAAAGGCGTCTTCAAAGATGAAAACAATGTCTGTGGTGTGAGGTGTAAAATCCCAGGAATGATTACAAAGCGGATTCAATTCAATTTGGGTGGAAATAAATTAACATATTTGTGTACCATTGGTCCAAGGAGATTCTCTGTCCAACGCACAGAATAATTTATGAAATGAAGCCCATAAAGAACTTGTGGTGGTCTCCACGGAGAAGCTTGGACCAGTCCCTCACATATATATATATATATGGGATACAACCGCCTCCATAGTTCACACTTAAAACATTACACCTAACAACTCTCAAGCTGCAACAACATAACTAATCCCACACAGCCTTAATTTTGGTTTTCTATAACTTGATTGAATATCTTAAAACTTAAACACCACAACAGAAAGTTGAAAGCATGTATTTAGAAACTAGTGTTGGTTTTAATGGATATGGACAAATCAAATTACGACAGGAAGCTGTGCTCAAAAGGTAAACATTGTATAACCTTGTAAGAATCACAGCAGCTGCAAAAACGGATCTCGATTTGACTTCCAATATGCAGTAAACAAAGAAAGATATGCTGAATAAGAGATTGCATTGAGTTAGTGAGACACTAGTGGAACAGATGCCATCTTAGAGACGGCGCCATGACTTTGGCCCTCTAAAGAATTCTAAATCTATATCTTGGCTTGATCTTGAGACTTAAAATAGCCTGGTCTCCTGAATTATAAACTGTGTGTGGGATTTAAATGAGGTGGGCTTAATTTAGCATGTTGCATTACAGAAAGGACCCAGTTGAGGCGGTTCGAGCATCTGGTAAGGATGCCTCCTGGGGGCCTCCCTAGGGAGGTGTTCCAGGCACGTCCAGCTGGGAGGAGTCCTCGGGGAAGACCCAGGACTAGGTGGAGGGATTATATCTCCAACCTGGCCTGGGAACGCCTCGGGATCCCCCAGTCGGAGCTGGTTGATGTGGCTCGGGAAAGGGAAGTTTGAGATCCCCTACTGGAGCTGCTGCCCGTGACCCGACGCCGGATAAGCGGATGGGCGGATGGACGGATGGTAAACATAGGATTCACTGGTCTTGAACATTTCTAGGAACTAAAAGTCAGGATATCTCAGTATTTGCTGCATTGATTTTGTCCATTTGTTTATTAAAAGTCTCCTAATTTCATTGAAATGCTTTACCAAATCACCGGAGAACCCCGTTAAAATAGATCTTGCTTTTGGTCTTAAAAAGTCACATTGGCAATATTGTCATCCATTAATTTTTTCAAAATATTTACAATGGAAACTGTTCACAAGCGCATCACATGGCGGAGCCACAAATACTACACAGCAGATGATGTCCCATTTCATCACCAACATTTGACCAAGAAGATGCAAAGGCAAATTCCAGTAATCTTAGTCATCAATATTACACTTTTGTAATTTGATTGCTTTTGACATAACCCCTAGTGTGTCCCTCCAACTTCACCTTGGTCCTGTTTAAAAATAAACTGCACAAATGTATATTGTTTTAAGGGGATGTGAATTAAAAAAGAAGAAAGAAAAAAACTCAAATTCTCTTTCGTTCTCAGTCTGCTTCTCTTGCTGCTGTATGTTCTCGGAGCAGTTTAAGGATGACCTTGTACACAATACCTGATTTGTGTATTTAGACAGGGAGCCATTTTATTTTCTCTTGCAATGACAATGGTTGTCATAGCAAGGTACTGTATGTTCTATTGAGTACAGTGGAGTAGAAGCCTAAGAGTTTTACTATTGATTCTCAGAATCAGCTTTATTGGCCACGTTTGCACACACAAACAAGGAATTTGACTCTGGTTAATCTTTGCTCTCAAAGTATAACACTCACTTAACATATAAAGAATTTTCAGGCTTTCAATACCGCTCCCTACTGTAATCGTGCTGTTATCACAAAACTCTTACTATCCGCGCAGCCCCGCCCCCATTCACTCACACACGGCTCTCAGCAAAATGGAGAGACACAGCAGCTGCCGGTTCACACTTCTGACAGTTGTCCACAGTTTTAATAGTTATTAACACAGCTGTATATTGAGGAACGTGAAAGCAAAATGATTGTGATAATTAATCGTGATCTCAATATTGATCAAAATAATTATGATTATCATTTGGCCAAAATGGTGCACCCCTACTGGCCACCACAAAAAAAAAAAAAAATCGTCTTCCTGTACACAAATCTATCGTTTAAATAACGTCACCATTTCACAAACTGCCGTGAGACTGGGCTGTGTATAATTATATTTCTTTCAATACTTTTGACAAGAAATATGTTGCATATGGGAAGTCATAACATTGTTTCTTAATTACATTTCGTTAGCTTCAACTGCATGTTATTTTCTCGCTTATAAGAAGAAAACAGACATATAGAATTATTATTTCTACAGTAATAAATGAATTTATTCACCAGGTGAGCGCTGCACTACAAACTCTGCTTAATGCCTACGAGGGGGGATTGGACTGTGAAATTTTTTATGATCGTGCCAATTTAGTCAATAAAAGCAGATGTACCGCCTGCTGAGCACTTCCATGAGTTAATGTTCACAGTCTGAGTGAAGTGTCATCACTTTGGCTGGGACAGGAGCATCCTCAGGGCTTTTCTTGGGAAACCGTCATCAAGCACTTCTTCCTACACACCACCTCACTCTACACGATTGTCACTGTACATTAGTGGAGATTTGTGCACCAGTGATGGAAGTTTCCTCCAAAAGTAACATGACATACATATTTTGTGAACTTAAATCAATTGCTCTGAGTAACATAATATTTAAACAATATTTGTTAGTTTTATTTGTTTTATTTAGCCTTCAAACAAAAGCGCACTATTTTTAAATCGCACATTTGGCTAAAATTAAATCATTTGGTAACTGGAATACAATAATATGTTAATTTAGGTAAGATTGCAGCCGTGCAGAACAGACACTCAAAGGTAGAAACATGTAAAAAGTCATTTTTGTTAGCGGCTAACCTAGATATAAAAAAAATAATAATGTTTTATCCAATGCAATAATGAAAGATTCACTAACTGGAGAGCATAGCAGCGAGCAACTATAGGGTTTAAAATGAATGTTTTAAAGTGACTATGCCTTATTACTATGACGCCTACAGACACCCAAAGAAATTGCCATTGCTAAAAAAAGAAAAATACAGCAATGTCTGTGAAGAATAAGTAAGGGAACTTGCAATTTATCAAATAGGGCCAAATTCAACTTCCGTTTTTTCAATTTTTTTGGGGTAAATCAGAGCCCGGGTGCATAATGAAATACGAATCAGAAGATGAAACGCAGATGACTTCTGAATAACCTTTGACTTAAAAAAAAAAAA
>NC_045754.1:5509430-5510305 GCF_008692095.1 Etheostoma spectabile
AAAAGCATTGCTCAAGCTCCAGGCTGGGCCAGTGATCATACTGTAGAACCAATATGCTCACAGGTTCTGTCCCTGTAATAACCAACATGTGTCCCTTAACAGACGTGTAAACTATCAAAATGTCCTTGAGTGAGGACATAACCCTTACCCTGTACCCTCTCACCCAGTGTTAGTTGGTCTGGGGTAAGAGCTTCAGCTGCAGTAAATCTGTAAAATGTATGCAAATGTAAGCCATAATGGATCAGACTCTACCCGCCAATTCTGCCAACCTCAGGAGTGTAATTACAGTAGGGAGTAATTTTCAGAAAGTCTTATGAAGAGAAGGCTACAGGTACTGGCCAATGCCTGACACCTTTGATGCAGACAGAGACACACTGAATGATTACTTATGAGTCTCTGGGTTTTGGATGACATTTCTTCATCTTTATTGGGAAAAACTGCTGAGAAGTCTACTTTGGTTGGGATCACACTGCGCGTGCTGAATCAAACGATGATATAGGGTATGGTGTTTACGTGCTCCACACTACGTAATCAAAGAGAAAGGATTCCCTATATAATAGCCCCGCACCATCGACGATCTTCTGAAGACGATGGAGCGCCATCAAACACGGGGCACTGTGAAAGATCTGCTGTGTTTTCTACTGAAGCAACGCTTTGGTTAAAGTGTTTCTGCAGCTATGAAATGGGAGGAATTGAAATACTCACAGCACTTCACAACAATTAAAAGGTGCCCTGCCACACAAAACCGGTTTTAATTGCATTTTTTTTTTTTAAATATGTCAGGTCCATATGTGTTAGTGTTATGTGGTGAATGTGAAAATGAACTGCTCCCTCCTCTGTCAGCTCTAGCCACTGGAAAGAAATAAGAGGAGAAA
>NC_045754.1:5510315-5510424 GCF_008692095.1 Etheostoma spectabile
AATCACAACAGCTGGTCAGTCTGACGTCATGTTGCCTGAGCTCATTACTATTCATGATCTTGCCAAGTTGCGCTGGGTAAAGGATGCTGATAGCCAGGCTCTCATTGGC
>NC_045754.1:5510434-5528266 GCF_008692095.1 Etheostoma spectabile
TAGCCAATCAGAGTCAAGCAGCTTAGCTCATTGAATATTAATGAGAATTGGCAGAAATGGAGCTGAGTCTTCCTGAAGGCTTTCTATACAAGTCTAGATTGTCTTTAAACAAGGCTACCAAGACATTTTTAACACAAAAAAATGTTACAGTGTCCATGGTAGAACTTCAGACATTAACACCAAGTAATGGAATACGTGTGGCAGGGCACCTTTAACCCTCCGGTTGTCCTCGGGTCAAATTTGACCCGTTTACAAAAACTTTCTATATCAGAACTATGACAAAAGAACATTGAAAAAAGTAAAAAATGTTGGGAAAAAAAAACCTGAAAAAGGAGGAAAAAAATAGATAAAAAAATCAACAAAAACATTTTTTTAAACGCTGAAAAAGTGACCAAAAAAAAAATCAAAAAAACTTTGGAAAAAACAAAAGAATTTAATTTTTTTTTTACTAAAACATAATTAAACAAATGTCAAAAAAGGGACAAAAAAATTGGAATAAAATTAACAAAAACTGAGAAAAAAATGTAGAAAATATTTCAACCCAGAAAACCAAGTTGCATGGTCGACGGAAAGACAACACAAGGATTAACACTCCCCTAGAAATAAGCAAATGCCACTTTGTAAGACGTTTTCTTGCAGATGTTATACTTATACTAGCTGTATTTTCGAAAGCTAGAGTACTTGCTCACTCAGTTCCGGCCTTGACAAAACGTTTTTTTTTTTTTTTCTTGACTGATAGTCAGTCTTGTCTTTGATTCAGCTATTCCAACACTACGGAGTTCTCACTGCAAATAACGCTCAGAGATGAAGCCAACCCCAAAACCACAATGCACAGCTGCATACATGGCAGTTAAGTATTTCTGTAAAGGAATATTGACTTAAATAAACCGTACTGTACAGTTTTTCTTTACAATATGGTTTATTTGGCAACGTGAATGACCATCCTTTGAAATGACATATTTTCACCATGTGATCTATCACCAATGAATCTCTGGCACTCACAGATAAGTAGTCTTCTCACTTAATATAGGCAAAAGCAAACATGTTTCAGCTAAAAAGCCATCATAAGCCTCATCACTTATGCTGATGATGGCTTTTAGCTGAAACCTTTTTTCATGCCCACTTGTACACCCTTTGTTAGTTTGTAAGGGATCTTGTGGCTGCGTGCAATGTAAAAGCACCAAAGGGAGACAGGATTGGAGTTTTCATTGCTCAGCTAATGTGGTCTTGTCATTGCCATACAGAGAGCTATATCAATAACCTGTCAGCACCTGCAATTGTTATGCTAGCACAGCAAACAGTGGGTAGACATCCGCACTTGAGCGTTCCTTTGGGAAGGCAAGGGAAATCAGAGAGCTAATCAGCGGCAGCCAGGACTGTGGAGGTGAATACAAGTGCAACAAGAAAGTGATGCTGATGGGAGTCGACACACAGAATTGGGAGAGGATCAGGAGACACCCCTACTTAAGGAAGCTGTTTCCTCAGCCTGGAAAACTTTGATTTAATGTAATGGAGTCCTCATCATGAGGGTAGCAAGAAAGCAATGGGAATTTGGCAATTGTCTGCCAGTATAGCGTGTGAAATAAAAATGAAAAAAGTTGGATTTTTTTTTGTGTACAGTATTTGAGAATGGTAGCTCTGAAAGATGAAATGTTTTAATATATTTCCTGATCCAGTTGTGTGCAATGCGTGTTCTCGTTTTCTGATGTTTGCACAGAGTTGTTTGGGCTGCGTAACAACAGAGTTATTAATGTCCCAGGGATGTAGATGGCAGGTAAATTAATACTAATTCTATGCAGAGATGAACAAATTAGCCTGTTTTTTTCCCAGTGGCTTGTTAGTAAGGAACATCACACACACACACACACACACACACACACACACACACACACACACACACACACACACACACACACACACACACACACACACACACACACACACACACACACACAGATCCCGTAAACACAAAGGTATACGTGAACACGACAAACCTCCCCTCTTAAAGTCATACATACAAACAGAGTACACTAGCCAATATATGCACACATGGAAAATTAAAAGAAATACACACCTACTTCTTAATCTCCCAGCACCATAAACACAAAGAGGGAGCGAATTATAGAGTTTGAGGACTTGGCTTGGTATCAGAGGGAGGCTACCTCGCTTGTTTGGATGTTAATTAGTTTGGCCTGTTTGCATTTTTATTTATCTGGTGCAGAGAGCTTGAGCTGATAATCTATTCACAGTGATATTGAGAGATAAAACTTGAGCTCAGATGAGGTTGGCCAGTGAAACTGCTGCTTTTCTTAAATTATTCATCAACAGTGCAGCTCTGAGTGGCATCCCGTGCATTTCAAAGTCACTTCAGCCGACCGTTTATCTGCTCGAGGTACATGTTGGGGACGCATATCGGCATCTAAGGACGCATTGCTCCCGGTCCCTCTCTGTCCCACCTCTCAGAATCTCCATGATAAATTATGCCCCACTCCATTCCCTTCAGTTGAATTAAAATGCTGTATCGCTCAATAAGCGCGTGCTATATTGAGACGTATTGATATGCATCCAACATGGAGCATGTAATGAGAAGAGATGACATAGTGCCTGGACTGCATGGCACCTGTCCCATACTGCTGGCCAAGTCAGCGGGGCAAGAGACGAAAATGAAGATGAACAGAGCAACACACACCACACACACACACACCACACAACACACACACACACACACACACACACACACACACACACACACACACACACACACACACCACACACACACACCACACACCACACACCACACACACACACACACCACACAACACCACCACCGTGTGTGCTGATTACAGTTTCAATGGACCTTTTTCCCCTTCATACCACTGTCATTGAAAGAAGATTAGATGGGGCAGATTGCTTTAGACATCAAACATCATGCGGCCGATCCGTCATAGCAGTCGCTTTCAGCGCAGCCTCTTATAAAGAGCTTTCTGGATGCATTCACAGTATGAAAAAAAGGAAAACACTCTGCGCCTTCCCAGTGTCCAACCTTGCCTTCAGCCTCTCTAACCTCCCCTGTTTCTCCATTCCACAGTCAACTGATGCTCACTGGGTTGTAAGGGCACTATTTTCTCCCCTTACCCCACCCCCACTTTTTCCTTCCCTTTGCCTATCTTCCTGTTTTCTCTCTCCCTTTTCTTTATCGCCAACTTGTGAATGGCAGCCAATCAGGGGCAAAGTCGCCTCAGCTTCAGCCTCGGTGACATCCACCGCCAGAAGTGATGCACTGCTAGAGAAAGAGAGAGGAGGGGATAGAGAGAAGGGATGGGGGGGGGAGGGAGAAACAGAGAAAGACAGAGAGAGAGGGAGAGAGAGAGAGAGAGAGAGAGATGATAGAAAGAAAGTGTAGCGGAGGAAAGGGAGAGGAGCCAGAGAGCGGGGAAAAGGAATGGAGCGAGGGAGGGCAGAGAGAAAGAGAGAAGCATAGAGCGAGTGAGGGAAGCAGGCAAGAGACTCTCTCTCTCTCTTTATTTCGCTCTCTCTTGCTCAGACACACACACACACACACCCATACACACTCGCACCAGCTGTGCTGTTGTCAGTCTTGGAATGTAAGCACTGCCGCGAGGAGTCAGATTCTCCACTGCTAAGGAGTAGGAACACAGTACCGTGCACTCAGTGACACAGATGGATGCTAAGCTGTAAAAATCAACAAGGTAAGGGCTTTTTTCTGCTGAATGTTAAAGGACATATTTATATTTTTTCTGCCTCCAGACTCCAGGGGATGATTTTTTTTTTTTTTTATCCCCGCTGTGACGGAGCCCGACTAACGCAGCACTGTGGCTATCTCATAAGAACATCTCAAAAGAAGTGTTGCAACTTCAAAGAGGTCGATAACAGCTAAATTGACCGAAGCAGGAAATGTATAGATGTCCTGTCCGAATGCACTAATCTTGTACCTGTCGGTCATAATCTTATTTGTGTGCAAGATGTGCTTGATAATGAAAAAAATAGAATACGTACGTGGTAGTACCACAGTAGATTTCTGTTGCAAATTAGAACTTTTAGCTTATTAATGATACCAGATAAAACAAACCTAAACATTACTACTATTAAGTCTTTTTTAGCATATTACTTCCCTTTGAATTAATAAAAAAAAAGGAAGAAAAAAAAAGACATGTGAGCTTGTGACACCTGTCACACAGGAAATAACACGCAACTTTGTAACGTTATGTTTGTCGTACTGTGCTTTTCTATGTATTAGTACTGACGTTTTCACCCAATCAAAAGTGGTTTTCGGATTCCATACTGTGCAATAGAGGATGTCCATACATGTTATCTACATGAGTAGATGCATGTGATTGGCTATGTGCATATTATATATATATATATATATATATATATTAATGTATACATCTATACACAAATAAATAAGTAAAGAATATGTATATGTGCATATGTGTTTGAACCTGTTTTAAGTGTCCATTCCAGGTTCTCTGTGTGTGGTGTGTGTGTGTGTGTGTGTGTGTGCGTGTGTGCGTGTGTGCGTGTGTAGACGTATCTGTCTGTCTGCTGAGATGCAGTGAGCGTGAATCATACTTGTGATGTGCTCTGGGCAGATTTGATGGAGAGGCACTGTACCATTCATATCTCTAAAAACGCATGAAGGTGTTTATCATGGTGTTCGAGCAGTGCAGCGAAAGCAGCCAAGAGTGTTGCTGAGTACGTACATGTGCATATCCTCCACAGCACAAACTTAATCCACCCCTTACTCTTCTTCGCTCTCTCTAAGCGCCTAGACCTCGGGTGTGCTGCCTCACACACCGACAGCTTTACAGTCACCAAAGTGATATATTAGGGTGTAGTAGTGTGCTGTGCACCGGGTCATCCATGTAACGCCATTACTGTTTAGTGCAAATTAGCCACGAACACGCTCCCTGAATTATTGTTAGATATCAAGTGACCTTTCGGCGCTCAAATGAAAAGAGGTGGAAATCCATTCTCCCACACATGTACAGAGGCTCTAATGAGCATTCACACAGCTGTTTTTGTATGGATTAAACATGAATATTCATTTGGAAAACACTGTTTATGTTAGGGAGGAAAAAGGGATCCGGGAGACCAAAATTGGACTATTCTCTGGACAAATTAATGGTATTAATACAGACATTTTAGCCTGATTTAATTAAACCCCAGCATTTGAATATCCTTGCAATATCTTTTGTGAGAGTGAATTTTTTTTATGCTGACCTGGAAAGCCTGTCCTTCACATAGTTAGATCTATGGCAAGACATATGGGTGGGTTCATTGATTATTATTACCTTGTTAAAATGCATACACTCTCCTGAAAGCCATCTCAATAAAATCATTATTTTAAATAATGGAGTTACATCTCCAATGTCAAAATAAACCTTTCAAGAAAATAAAAAGGCCCGCCCTTTTACTTTTAGAGTAGCTTTTCAACAAGGAAGTGTGCACAGTATCACAAAATTGCTTAGAGGATTTCAAAACATGAGTAAAGCTTGCTGAGGTTTGCCAAGGACTGCAGCCAGTGGAGGCAGACTTGGGAAGGTCTAGGGCTCCACCAAGTGGAGGTTTGTACAGGTGCTGCGTCTTGGTACATCGACGCCCCTAATGCTAGATATACATCCGTCTGTGCTGCTCTGTCAACACCAGCAAGAAAGCACTCGAGCTACTCAAAGTGCCAATCACAAAACACTAGTGTCTTGCACCCAACGCACATGTGTGGTTAGTTTGACAATGTAAAAATGCTGCATTTGCCAGCCGTGAATCACGTTGTTGGATAAATAGTGCACACAAAAATGATCAAGACTGCTCATGGCACCGGTTTTGTGACCTTGCAACTCTCCTTTACCATGCCCGATTAAAAGTACCTCTGTCTGTTCTTCTTTAGAATTGTCATACAATATTGTGACTTGATGAATTTCCTCAAAAGAACAACTTAAGGCTCCAACTAAAATGGTGTTTGAATGCCAGCAGTTTTAAATGTGGATCTTTGGTTTTGGGATGGGAGATGTTTAATCATGCCGCCCCACCCTTATGCAACTCTGGCTCTTTGCGTGTGTCTTTGCTTGGATTTTAGAAGTGTCTGCTTTTTATAACAATGTGGAATATATTACAAGAACATTTCATGAAATAAATGTTACCCAGAATGTGACTCATGACTTAAGTCCACTGACTACTTTAGGCAAAGTTTCCCTTTGCTTTAAATGGGAAATATGTCATATTAAGAAACTTTATATGTAGGATAGTAAAAGTGCAATTTTAAGTTAAATCCATGCAAACGGAGTGGTATGTTTTCTCTGGGCCAAAGCTGAAGCAACTGTCTGTACAGGACAGATGGTCAATTTAGGCGTTTATATTCTCCCATGTATAAAGGATTATCAATTTATCATGCATGCATGCAAGACCTCCTGAAAAGGTTTCCAAACTAGACTTCTGCAGCACATATTTATTGTCCTGCTGAATTCAAAGAAGGCATGAAAGTGCTTAGTTTTAATGTTCGTGGGTAAGCCTGCGCGTTCAATTTTTGGGATGCATGCATACAGATTTATACAGACTAATGTGCGAGGCTGTGCTTTTTTGGGAAGAATATCCTGATGAACAGCTAGTTTATATCTGATCAAAGATCTTCTTATTCAGCAAAACAAGAATGTATAATTTTGCAGATTACAGAAATGGAGCACAGCGGCGCTCTCGCCAGAATGTGTCTTAGCCACGATTAAGAATAACAACCCTAGACAACACTTTAAAAAACATATTCAACAATTTGGTCCGTTCACATCTCAGTTTTTTAATGCCAAGCTATTTAAGCTGTCTACAACTTAATTTAATCATACATACACATATATATATATATATATTTTTTTTTGTAACAAACTACACTATTTAATAGGCTAAATGAGTTGAGATATTTCAGCAAGTCTATAGGATCTGGCATTGATTCAGCAAGCTCACTCATCCTTTAATGGAGTGTTTGGAAGAATTCTGAAAAGACACACTGGCCTAATGCTTAATAGGCACACCACATCAAAGATTAATATCCAGAATGCTATTAAAACTCAAGGGCAGGCTGGAATGATAATTAGAAAATGCAATCACAAGCATCAGACTAGATTAATTGCGAGGCGGCGTTTCCTGATTTCGGGAACGCACGTGTCACATTCATGCCCCATTATGGGCATGCACAAGAAATAAAAAAAGAAAATGTTGCAGCGATCAGCAATTTACAACACTACCTATATTTATGTAGTGTCTATATTTTATCGCTTCTACTGAAGCAATACATTGACAAAATTAAAATTCATGTCTTGGCATCAGAGAAAGACATACAGCTGTATTTCATACTCTTGTAACAGGTTTATAGATTATTCAAAGGTTTAATAATAATGTTAATAACTATTTGCATAGTACCTTTCATACAATTGAATGCAGCTTAAAGTGCTTCACAATGTGGTAACAAAGCAAAACAATTAAATAAAAAACAACTTAAACAGACATAACAACATGCATAAGAGAAGGTCATAAGGAGAGAATAAAAAAATAAATAAAAAGGCAACAAAGTAAAAATAGTAAAAGTGGCAGTAGAAAAAAAAAAAAAAAGTCAAGCACATTAACTAAATGCCAGCCTGATTAGGTCGGAGTTTGGGCAAGTCTCCCACGCTGCTTCAGGTAGTGAGTACCCAGAGATATCGATTGGTGTGCTTTACTTTAGCCCTAATGACAATGTTCATCCATAACAAACTTTGATCAACTCAATCAAAAAGTATTCATAAGACTAAGAAAGTATCGCAGATTTAACAGATTTAACTGAACAAAGCTGGTCTGAGTTTCTAAGAAAGATCCGAGTGAGCAATGTTTTAGGTTGAGATCTCATTAGGTTATTTCATTTTCTATTCAGGATTACATTCATTTATATTCCGTACTTCACTTTCATCAATGGGACCATAATACTAATTTGTCCATAGAGAGTAAAACGCCCTTTGTTCATGTGAATACTTCCACTGATGATACTGTCCTGATTTAAGAGCTCCGAACAAAAGCAGAGGGATTGCTAAAGTAGCATGTGCCCAACTTTATACAGCATACCCTGAGGTACACAGTGAGTGCTTGTCAGGCTACCTCTGGTCCTCTAGCCCTCATACGGGAACCCTACTAAATAGGCTCTTTTAGCAAGAGAGGCAAGATTTATTAGGATTAACTTCCAAAAGACCATGAATTATGCATGCACACCCAAATTACCTATCAGGACGAGTCGTGCCAGTGACACAGCCTAAGTGACAATGGAAGACTACCAATACCACAAAATACCTTATCACAGTCACAAAGCCTGGGGGGGGGGAGATCTATTACCCCCACAGCAGAAGTTACAAATAAAACGTTAGTGTCAGTCGAGTGTTTTACAGTGGTGTCTTTGGCCATTGTGCTCCTAGACAAGCCTGTATGTAGCTATTAAAATACACTCAGTGTTTGTGCATCATCAGTAATGTGCCAGGTAGCTGCAGTGAGTAAACTTAATTTGACAAATGTGCTGTGACGATAGCAGTGCCCTGTTGACACATTTAGATTGCAGTGGCTTTTATATATATTTTTTTTCAATCATTAATCACGCCCTTAGAAGTTTGTCTAATGACCCCTACTGCATTAGCTTTGCATACTTTCTCATCATTAGACTATTTAAATTTCATTAAACTAGTCTACCCAAATAGGTATCTAAATAAGGGTTTAATCGTTTTAGAATAATGTTCATTAATTTGTACTTTTTCATTAAACAACCACTATATTTAAATGTTTTTTTTTTTAGTTTATTCATTTTAGACAAATCCAATTCCAGAATTAGGACAGGGAAACGCTCCTTCACTCGCACAATGCACATTTGGTAACAGCAGAATTAGCTGCTGCGCTGATAAAGCCCAAATTGAAATAGACAAATGGCATACAGAAACGGCATTTTGTGTAAGTGATGCCCTATGGTAGTCCGCAATCTGCCCCAATGGATCTTAACTGGCTAGGGTTTGAAACTTGTTATAAAGGAGATCCACAAGTGTCATAAAAAGTCCTTCTTCACTAAAGTGTCCTCTTTTCACAGGGATCCGAAGGACATCAAAGAGAGGAATACAATGTCTGTTCTGTTGACACTGTCTTCCAGTGTGCATCCTATCAGAAGCTCATTACCATAATTCAGAAGTCATCCAGCACATTTCCCAGCTGATTGGATACCATGATAACCAATCAGGTTCTGCTTCTCCTGATGCTCTCTATCCTGTGGCCCACTACTGCCCTTCCTTTCACACGTGGGAATATTGGGAATCTGTTTGGGATGCCAGAGAGTGATGGCAGGATTCTTCAGCGCTCCAAACGTGGATGGATGTGGAATCAATTCTTTCTGCTGGAGGAGTATGCAGGAAATGACCATCAATATGTCGGCAAGGTACCGTGTTTAAACACATTGTCTGCAGACTAATTATAGAAGGTTTAGCTTGTTGAAGTAGTGTTTGATGTAATTGGCTGAAGACAAATGGGCTGCCAGAAATCTGGCTGTTACAGGCATAGTTAACTGGAGCTATCAGATACACAACGAGTGCACAGAAACTCCCGTCCTACAGCCTTGAACACTCCTTTTTGGAAAGTACTTTTAATCACATGGTTTGCTCAGTTTAAAAAAAAACGTACTATTACTGTATATTTAAAATCAAAATGACATTGATGTATTGTTGTGCAGATGTTGGGCCATTAATAATCAAATTAATATTTCCTCAATACCCAAAACACAAGGTGTATTTTTTTTTAACATTAAATATGAAATCATTTTCATCAGACGAGCTTCCCACCACTGCTCAAATCAGTCAATAATACCAAGGGTACATGAGTCATGAGCTGAAGCTCCCTGTTGGCAAGCCTTATTCAAAAGAAAATCATTTTTCTTCATATCAAAATGTCCAAATAAAGAGGTCCATTTGGTAAAACCAAAATATAGAATTTGGTACCCAGTCCTATAGGAGTGGGTACCAAATTCAAAACTTTATTATGCACCAACCAAATTGCCTACTAAGTATCCAGTATCGAAAAATGTCTCGTCATTCAATACCACGTTTAGATACCTAAGGAGAAAATCTCATCAGCGTCAGCAAGCCAATAAGAATGCAGCATGCTTCTACCAAGATGTAATAATGCTGCTGATTGGCTGTCTCTTGTTACACGTCATACAGACACACAGGAAAAACTCTACGTTACACACAGAGACAGGGCTGGACAGATGTACACATATACGTGCCGTAACGCTTATTGTTGTAATTTCCTTTTGTTAAAATTGATTTTATGAAATGGTTATTGAAAAAAGTATCACTCAGGAAACAGTGGTGACAGCTTTGGTACCACAGGGGTGGGGAAAAATATTGATTCTTAAATGCATCGTGATTCTCTCTAGAACGATTCAATCCTCGTTTATGATAAGTTATTTATTTTAATCTTTTTTTTAAATGTGTTCATTTTCATAAGCCAATTCTCCACCTTTAAACATGACTCAGCCTCTGACGTGGAGGATCACTGTTGGGAGAAGGTGACTCAGCATGTTTAAGGCGTAAGCATGGAATGACTACACAATAAAAACCTCAGTAGAGAAAACATTTCATTAAAACCTGTGTGGGACAAATAAATGTCAAAATCTAACAAACTCAGATTTATTTTTTTAAAACGTGCATGGAAATGTAAATAAAATGTTTTTTTGATAATCAATAATCAGTTTAAAATCGAATCGTTGACCTCTGAATTGGAATCGTGAGGTGCCCACATTTTTTTTTAAATGATACCCAGTCCCAGAGGTACATAAACATTGTAACACACGGCGAAGAGAAAAATAAAATAAATTTAGTAGAAAGCAATGCCTGCTGCTCTCTAACTGCAATCAAATGCTACATACTTTCACAAAGTGTTCACCGTAACATAACACGTTCCTGAGAGACAAACATGCAACTGCATTTGAAGGAGCTACTTTACTTTGTATACGAGTTGGACAAATACTGTAATTCAATGGGTGATTTGAAAAAACAATAACACACAACCACAGATTGGGTACAAATTCAATAATCAATACCAGGCCAAGGCAAATCAGACTCAAAACATGCATACTTTTAAAACCAGTCTCAGATGTCAGAAGGGATGTTTCAGAAAATGCAGCTCTCGCAAGACACTTTTCTCCTTATAATCAGAGTAAAAAAAGGAGAGTTTCAGGACAATGCTCCTCCTCCCCTCGCGCCCAGATTAGAGAGGTTCTTGTCAGCTCACCCATGCTAGCACTATAAAGACAGGTGTGATGGGGAACGCTACAGTTATCAACTCGAGGGAGGGAAATGAGGTGACTGTCGACAGCCAATTTTCTCAGAAGAAGCTGGCTTTCATCACACACCTCATTCTCCGGAGTAAACAAGTGTCTTGTGCAAGGTTGAGTAGGGGGATATGACAACTTCTTTTGAAAAAAACCATCATCCTGATGTGGTGAAAGGAAAGGTACAGCAAAAATAAATGGAATATGGAGAGAAGGAGGATGAAGAAAACATATCAATCAAAAAAGGCCAATGAAATTCACCTAGCTGTGTTATGTAATGAGGCAGCAAAGCAAATGCTAACTATAAATGGGGCCATTCCTTGATATGCCGGTGACTGGTGCGACTCTTTGATGCTCTCTGGCGCCCAACTTCTGTGCCGTGACAGCAATCACATCACCAGTTCCCTACTCTTCCTGTGTCCAATATCATTCACTATTAAACTGTCAGAAAAACATGCGGCTGTAATAAATTACTGGAGAGGGTGTGGGGGGGCATTGTGCAGACACATACTGCCATTCTGCTTTACAGAAGGAGCTTCAGTGATCCATATCGCTAATTCAATCAGTTAAACTTTAGAGTTTTAGACAGAGAGACAGACCGGGAACGGCGACAGAGATGATATGGAGAACAAGTGTAAGGATAGATACATAAATATAGAGACCAAATCAAAGAATGGATGGATTGAAAATAAGCGATCAAGTTAATCAACAGTGAAATAATTCCCCATGCACAAATGCAATATATTCTCAATTTGTTGTTTTCCTACACTTAATATCTGAAGGTTTTACTGTAAATTTTGACACAGACAAAACAAGAATGATGACGACATTGCCATGGCCTCTGAGAAATTGTGAATGCCATTTCATTCCACCCTTTCTTAAGTTAATTAAGAAATAAGTGGGCACATTGATCAATAATGAAAATAGGCATTAGTTAAAGCCCTAAAAACAAGTTGCAAGTTGATAGAAAACAAGTTGATAGAAAGATATTAGAGGTGCGATGATTCAAGTCCAGTCAATTCATCAAGAAGTAAATACACAGAAAAGGATTCCACTATATATATATATATATATATATATATATATATTATATATTATATAATAATTTATTTATTTATTTTTTACAATGTAACCGTTTTTGTAATTTCATGAGCAAAAAGGCCAAACAAGTTATGCTGCCTGCCATTGGTTTGTGTAAGTGTTAATTGATTTTCTTCGGCTTGTGGACTGTTAGAAAAAAACAAGCAATTTCAAGACACCGCCTTAGGCCCTGAGCAATTATAATGGCCTTTTTTTTTTTTACCATTTTGTGAAATTTTGTGGACAAAGAAAATTACTTATAGATACAGCAATAGAAAAAAATGGGAGGACAATGACAATGGTAGACAGACAAACAAATAAGAGAGGTAGATGGACGGAGAGCAAAAAAAACAAGAGACCAAATGCAAAAACCACTCTCATGCCCGGCACAAAGCCATCACGGCCTTGATGGCCCTCCTCATAAAGATCATTTAATGGCCTTTGCAGTGCACTGTGGGAAACCTTGTTTATTTCACATCCAACCAAACCTCTCCAATCAGCCCACACACACTCACTCACTGTCAATTGAAGTTGATTTCTTGATTACGGCAATCAAATCTGATGTAAAGAACAGCCACACTCTTGTCTAGCTCACTTTTTAACTGAAATGGAGGCAGTGCACCACTGGGACTGCACCATATAACAAATGCAGCTCATATTGCTTATCAAGGTGTTCAAAATGCATGCTGCTTTGAAGCCTACATTTTGAGTGGTGCTGACGGATACCTCACAGAATCGTAAGAAAAATAACTGCATTAGCAAGAGTAAGGTTTGGAGCACTTACTCAGCAGCTATTGTCAACACTGAAAAAAGAGCATGGTGTATTTAGTGATTGTAAATATGCTATGCAGTGGCTGTGCAATGTATCAAGCTTAAATCCCTTAAATCTCATTTTAACTGACTTTCACGGGGCCATCAATGAGTGTGAGCACTCAGTGTGTGCAGCTGTGGTGCCCTACTTCTTAAGCAGGGCTGTGAAGTGTGAACACTTGCAATGTGGAGCAATACAACCACAAACTTTGGATTTTGGAGCATTTGAGTGATGTGCTTGAAGTGAACTAAATCCTATTAAACCCCCGATACACTGTATTGTCTTGTGCTTTGGAAAGGAAACGTGCTGCTCTAAATTAGAAAATTCAAGGTAGCTCACTTTGTTGTGTTAATATTTTTGCCAATAAGTCTCCTTGAGATTTCACAAGGCCTTGTTTGATACATTTTTGCATGAATTTTGCAGAGCTCTGAAAACTACAAAGCATTCTGGAGATATTGTTAGCTGCAACTTTAACCTGCATAATATACATTATAGTTTGGTGTCCCAATTGTAAAGAATGTTTGCCTATGTCTTAAGAGACAGAGGGAAAGAGGGAAGGAGAGTAATTATTCTGTATCCATTCTGCACTCTATTTTGCTATCTCCTCTTTGCAGCAGCGAGCAATGCTTACCAGAGACCTGACAAGAATTGCCAATGATTTTGCCGCTTTACTGACAATTCCTCAGTGTTTGTGCAAGGCGATTTAACTCATCAAGGCTCTCTTCTGTGCTTCTGTTGTAAGGCCTTGAAAAGGCTGTGTTTGTGCTGCAAGGCCTTGAAAGGAGAGCCACTAAATCTCTGCAAATGTAGTGCGGTATAGTGCTAACATTTGATTTTCTTAAGGCTGTGTGGAAGACACTTTGTGGCACACTTTGTCAAGTGTATCAATAATCATTTTTCTAGCTGTACTAGATGTAACATATTTGCAATACATGTTAGGTGCAGAGTTTAGTTTACTTTAACATGTAAACCTTGCCTTTGGTATATGTCAATCAAAATCAATTTAGCTTGGTTACTACACTTTAAGTCACTACGCTGAATCTATTATTACCAATTTCTATGAGACATCCCTAGTCTGGCTATCACCAGACCAAGCTCAATCTTTTATGATTTAAGATGGAGCATTGGTGATCAATCAAGAGGCGTGATCAACAGGCATATTTCAAATGACTTTGGCGTTCGGTGGGCGCTATGTTGCATGTAAACAAGAAGCTGCTTGGTCGCTTCTCTATCGTCATTGTGTTAAACCCGCCAATAGGGCGCCAGGTAGATGAGCCAGTTTGTGATTGGTTCCAGCAAAATTGTGAACGGAAGCAGGATAGATAAACGTACAGGTTTCCAGACCGAGCTGCAGGGCGAAATCAACTCGCCGGCAGACTGGGCGGGGTTTACCCAGTCTAAGACATCCCTGCTGCAATCAAATCGTAAAACGTCCACGTTGCTGGTTGATTTAGATGTACAGGAGTGCCATTATTTTTTAGATGGCGTGTCATCTCATAATGACTTGGTACACATTGCTTACTTCTGCAAAAGGTCTCCTTATATGCACTACCACTCAGTAAGAAATCTATGGAAAGAAGAGCTGTTTACCCATCCATGATTAGGACGTTGACAGCAGACATCCAATAATTAGCAAAAGTGGGAGGTAAGGGCTTAGATGTCCCCAAGTATAGCAGGAATATGTAAAATGCATACCACAAAGTTCTACAAAGACTGTACAGTTCCCATTATCCCGTAGACAGCTTGGCTGCATAGGGTGCAGGCTCCTTTGATGGCTCGTTGTTTGTTGCTTCTCGGGTTCCTTTTTACAGGATTAACAAGCACGACTGGAAATATGGTAATAATCAGATGAAAACTACCGAAGAAAACAATCAAAAGATTTGGAGGAATGCAATTCTTGTGGTCTGTCTCGGAAATTGTATTGGGCTAATTATCACACAGGAAGCATAGAGGTGTCTTTGAATGGCAACAGTTCTGAACATTATTATTGACATTTGTCCAGCATTGCTTAGTGTATGTCCTAATACTGCAGCCAATATACAGTACCACTACATAGACAATGAATTTCAAGGTAGAAAAAAGGTGACTATACACAGTTTTTTTTTCTTCCTGGGAGTAAATGCACATACCACATATATCAAACCGATCTGAATGAATAAATTCATACAGACACCCTACTGCTCACCATAACTAGCCTGCCATTTGAAGTCAATAGCAGTAGCAGCCTTCCCATCTATAACATCTCATAAATCACAGCTCCGGAGAGAATTCATATCCACAAACAATGAATAGTCTGTCCCTTGAACACAATTACATGTGACAATTCTGAATGACTGATATTCCTCTTTATGGACTACGGATAATGGAGTACATGTGCATCAAAATATTTTCCAAAACAAACGCCAAATACTGCGCATATTGTTGATTTAAACTTGACAGCATCTTGTTTTCGCATGCGTCCCATTTGCCTGGGAATAGCGAGCAATACATTTCTAATTTCCATTCAAAGTTGTACCGTTGACATCCCTCTTCCAACTGTGGGGGTAAAAAAAATAATTAGTTTCCTCACAGCACGCCGACATTAATATTAATAAGTTGCTGGCGTACTGTACATCTGTGTCCCTAACTTCATGTCATTTGAAATGTGAACCCATGAGATGGTGCTCTAAATATATCTGCTGACAGATCCAGTACAGTAATGAGCTTGAATCAAGTGTCTGTCACAGTATGCCGCCGTTACTCCTCCATGACACTTGGTCAAGGTGATGGATAGGTCATAGGTGACTAATTTTAGCAATTGTTGCTGTAGGTCAGGTTTTCATCATTTTTTCAAAGGCACAATTTGGAAGAGCAATCTAAGACTAATTTGAGCTGAGCAAATGGAGTATGTCACACTTGACACTGTGGGTGCCAAAGCAATGTTCTGTTCTGAGAGTGAAAGAGATAGATCCCTGAGTGGGTTCAGGGCATCATTTCAGCATTCAAAGGAGTGGCACAAGGTTTTCATACATCTCGATTATGGTGTAAATGTAGTGGAGGCCCCCTTGGCCAACCAGTACAGTAGATTCAATTTATTCATTCCCAAGGAAGTTATGTAGCATGCACTGTTTATTTACTGCATGTTATGTGAATGAACTCGGGGATGAAGAAAACAAACTAACCCAAGTGGCGAGATACAGCCGCAACTAGATAAAGAAAAAATGTATCAAAGAGAAAAGTTCCCAAATGTTACCTGAAACTGATGCATACAATAGTTAGATAAATAATAGTTAAATAAAAAAATAAAATAAAAAAGAGAATTGGCAACCAAGGCATTAAGCTAAAATTTAAGCTATGTAGAAAAAAACTTTTTCTCAGTATTGCCTAAAAACAATAACAAATTTGGGAATACTCCTAAACTGGGAGACCCATGGCCAAACATGAATTCATTTTGTCTTTTTACTATTTAAGTATCTTCTTTTTAGCCACAGTAAAAAAAAACACCTCCTTGCAAATAGGTTTGATGTTAGCAACAAGGGAGCCAAGGATTTTTTTATTATGTGGAGAGGTGTTCAAGGGCAAGGTTTAGGATCTGTAAATATCCTGGATAACTCTTTTTTTCTCTTTGTTTAATTTAATTTTTAACAGCAATGCACTGTTTCCATTGGTTACACAAAATGTCAATAGAGTGTTTTCTAGTCTGAAGTACACACAAGAAGATTGTGCAATTACAACCCCCATACAACATTGCTGTATGGGGTGGTGATGGCACTGTGAATATGACACATGCCTTTGGTGTGGGAGACCTGGGTTTGATTTCCACCGCGAACATCAACCAATGTGTCCCTGAGCAAGACACTTAACCTCTAGCTGCTCCAGAGGCATGCAGCCTCTGAGATATATATATATATATATATATATATATATATATATATAGCAATTGAAAGTCGCTTTGGATAAAAGCGTCAACTAGATGACTTGTAATGTAATGTTTTTGTACAAGTTTGACTTAATGTATAAAATGTGTCTCTTTACTTTTCAGCTGCACTCCAACATGGACAAAGGTGATGGCAATGTGAGGTATGTTTTGACTGGAGAAGGGGCAGGCACCCTGTTCCTGATTGATGAGAAGTCTGGGGATATTCATGCCACCAAGAGGCTGGACAGGGAAGAGAAAGCTATGTACACGCTCATTGCAAAGGTCCTGGACAGGAAAACCAATGCAGAGCTGGAGCCTGACACTGAATTTAACATAAAAATCCACGATATTAACGACAACGAGCCAAGGTTTGCAAAGGAAATCTACTTCGCCAGTGTTCCTGAAATGTCTGAAGTTGGTAAGTTATGATTCGTTTTAGATTTTTTTAAAGATGGCTGGATTTTTCCCGGCACAAATGCCCAACGTTTTCCGATTTGTTATTTGCTGCTTTTCCATGTTTGATATTGTAAACTGTTGATTGGGCTGTTAGTTGGACAAAACATGCAATTATAAGAAGCCCCCATAGACTATAGCGAAAAATAATTTTTTGTTGCATTTTACTTTTGTTATTTCAGTGGAATAAACAATCTAGAAAATAACCCACAGATAAACCTATAAATTCAGTAATAATAGGTTGCAGCCACA
>NC_045754.1:5528276-5540190 GCF_008692095.1 Etheostoma spectabile
GTATGTATTTATGTATTCATACATTTATGTCATTATATAATTAATACAATGCAGCAATAAACACTTTTCAGGCAATGTTGAAAAACCAGTCAACGGTGTTGTTCATCAGTCGGATGCACTGTCCCATTGTGACGCTGTCTTCAGTTCTTCAAAGCTATTTACTGGTTTTGTGTGTGTTATTTGTTTGGTCAGGCTCATTGGGTATTCATAACTAGTAATGCCATTTGCCATTTTAATAGGCAGTAGAAATATTGAAAGTTTAGATTGTCAAAGTCTTTCCAATTAAAGATTTGCTTCATTGCGCTTCACGTCAAGTCATATAAATAAAGCAATTGGCAAGAATATAAACAAAGCTTATGAAAAGGATGCATGCAGCTTGAAATCAATCCTCAATTATGCAACCACAAATTAATACACAGGAGCAATCAAGGGTAAATCAAAACCCAATTGTCTCATATGACAAATAACAATGGCCTATTTGAAATTCATAATGCACTGTTCTTAGATTTCTCGGCTGCATGGATACTGGCAAAAGGTGGGTCAGGGTCACCACTACTCGTCTCAGGAATGATAAACTGCCTTATATGTTCAGACTGAACACACTGGTTAATCAGCCCAGCCAGCCATGAAAAATCAGCAGCTCCCTTTTATGCTATCAGTGCCGGGACTAAGTGGGACAGATGTTCACGGGTTCATTAGTATGCACGGAGACAGTCTGACCCAAACAGGACACGGCAGAGGTCTCCTGAATGCCAAGGACATTATTTCAATGTGGAGTTATTGAAACGCTTGGGTGGATTGTGCAGGACTTCATATGGAAGTGACTCAATGACAAAATATCTGAGAGGAAAATATCTCCTAATAAGCGCACATATTTGATAGTTTCATCGTTTTTATTTACTTAGCACAGAAATGACAGGTATCCAAGCACCTATAACCCTTGGCTGTGGAGGCTCGTGTGTATAGGGTTCCTGAGTTTGGGGTTTTAGTGATATGATACAGTAGGTGATAATGTTTAATATTGGCAAAAATCTCTTTCAATATCGATCGCTTGGTGTAATCCCAGCTGATAACACCAACACAGTGTCCCTGAGCACAGTCCTTATATTCCGGTTGTCAGTGTTTATCTAATGTTGCCACACCTCTGGCTCTGACAACAGAGGTCAGAAAGAGATGCATCAGTACTATAGCGTTGCTAAGGTAAAAGCAACACTGGCTGTGTGTGCAACCAGTGTACTTTTAGCCAGGAGTCTGTAAAGATACGTACTTGATGACTAGATTTTCTATTTAAGTGTTTCACAACCCAAGTTGATTACAACTCAACATTACATTTAGTTGTAGGGATGTCCCAATCACAATATCGGATCCGATTTTGGCTTTTTTTATACTGATCGGGGATCGGCACTTACCCCGTTTACCTCACACCGATCATGTACATACATCAGCTTGTACTGATCACAGCTTTTTATCCATACACGCCCTGCACCAAAGATGCCAGATAACAAATAATAAATAGCATAATTTGTCTTTTAGAAAACGAGTCCCAGAGACTCAAACACTACACAAGGGCTAAAAGATCGGGATGGGATCGGGAGTCAAAAAAGCTGATCGGGATATCTGTATTTAGTTGTGCTACAAACATATACTTTTTTATTAAAAGGGTATTGTAAAAAGATTGATTTATCCAACATCATCAGCTCCACGTGATATAGACTGTGGAAACCTTGAAGTAGAAGTCTCACTGGCCTTTAAGACATCCATCCACGAGGACACCAGGGTTTAATCAAAGAAATTACTTCCACGAGATGCCTGAAGAGAAGCAGTCCGCACGACTGTCACTTTTGTTTCACAGTTCCGCCAGCTGCAACTACCTTGTTGTTCCAAACAAAAAAAGGGAAGAGATGACTACTAATGTTCCTGATTGAGTTTACTAAGACCTCACTGCCTTTTTATAGCCAACTAATTTGATTACACCAGAGCCCTGCTATTTCGTGACAATAGATATTTTACAGTTTAATGGTTAGCATTGCTAACATGTTCATTTGGGTTTACATCAAATCTTCTCCGTAGGAAAGTAAATAGAAATACAGTGAGTTAGTTATTTGATAATGTCATGCAGTATCACTGCTTTGGCATTAAAATTGACTCTGCATGCTCTTTTTCCCTAGGTACATCGGTTGTCACCGTGACTGCCAATGATGCTGATGATCAAACGTATGGGAACAGTGCCAAGCTTGTATATAGCATTCTACAGGGACAACCGTATTTCTCTGTGGATTCTGAAAATGGTAAGCAGAACCCAGCAAGATCTCTTGGATGCAAGTCTGTAAACAGATCTCTCGCACTGCAACAAGTCTTTTCTGAGAATCAAATCATATACAAAAAGATTGTACTCCACTAAACTAAAAACCAACGTTTAGGAAGACATCACTGAGATGTCTTGTTTCAGCTGAAATGTAAATGATGTAGACATCGTTTTCTTTAAATAGTTTATTTCATTGTATCTTTTAACTTTAAATTAATTATTATCATATGTAGATCTGGATTGGTTTAAAGCTAATCTCCTTCCTACATTCATAGTAACTACTAGCTGGTTTCAAATTAATGAGGTTCTAAATTGGGTGGCACCAGTCAAGTAATGTCTTAGCTACTAAGATACTACTATGTTTTTAGTTTGGTTTGTTTCAGCAGGATTGTTGAATAACTTCTGGCCCCATTTTCATGAAACTTTACGGACGTGTGTAGCATGGGCCAATAAGGAACCAACTTCTTTTTGGAGCACAACTTATTTTACTCTTTTAATACCAATAAGAGATACCACATTGACTCAACATGACATAATTAGTCCAATTCTTGTGATGGGAAATAAAATCCTTACTTGACTACAGGTCAAAGTTTTATAACAGCATCGCCAACAGAAGGACGCTTCAGTAATCAAATAGAGATATCTACAGCCATCATTTCCAAAATCAAAACATTTTCTAACTGAAGGTGGTCCCAAACCAGACCTGAGACCTTATTCATTACTGGTGCTGGATATGATTGGAAAGGCTTCACTTGCAGTCAACTTTAGTGGTCAAAGTGAATTGAAAGACAAATCATCACACTCTGAAGACCTTCAACCAACCAACTGTCAGACATCCAGCCCTCCAGCCAGCCTAACAGCCTGTCAATCACTCTGTGTGTCTGTAATCCAGTCAAATGAATAGCCAAGATGCCAGGCCACAAGATAATCTTTCTGTGGGTGAGCAGGCTTATACACGCACCTCCTCAGGCAGTCTGACGTCCTGTGAAGAGAGCAGCATTAATGGAGACTTTGAGACTCTGAGATGCAAGCTTTCAAGGCAAACCTCCATAAAATTAAACAAGCTACTTTGAAATTGCAGGCTGAAAAAAACAGTGAAAATGTCAATTGAGAGGTACTGATGTGACTTTCTTTACTCTGTCTGATTTGTGGAGGGGCGGCTGTGGCTCAGTGGTAGAGTGGTCGCCTGCCAATTGGACGGTTGGTGGTTTGATCCCACCAACCTTCCGATTCGAAGTGTCCTTGGGCAAGACACTGAACCCAGAGTTGCTTCCAATACCGCGCCATTGGAGTGTAAATCTGTGTGAGTGTTTATCTGATGAGCAGGTGGCACCTTGTACAACGGTGTATGAATGCGTGTGAATGGTGAATGGTTCCTGTACTATGTAAAAGTGCTTTAAGCAGTCGTTGAGACTAGAAAAAACTTTATACAAGAACAGTCCATTTACATTTAAATTGCGTGCATATTAACATGCAGCTTGAATTGTCGCAGAGTTGATACAAGAACACCATATGTTGCATTTTGATCATTGTAAAAGACATATCGGTCCATATGCTACTCAGTTGTTACCTCTATGAAGTAACTAGGTGTAAATGATTATAAACTAAGCCCTACAAAATAACTACTCTGTGTGGTGCAACCTGTTTTAAGTATGCCTACACTTTGATTTAATATACTGTACCTTTATTACTGTTATTACTACGTCCAGTTTGATCTTTCAAACAGCTGGTGCTGCACTTTTATTGGTTTTCAAGAAGACTACACTGATAGTAGTTATAACATTCCTTCAACCATTTCACTTTGGACTTCTTGTATAAGAAACCACGTATTGATGGTTGTATACTGTCTGTGACTCAAAAAGCTTAAAAGGCAAAGCCTGTTTAAGCCTATACTTACATTATTTATTTGCAGCATGTCTAAAATTAGATGCAAGTAATGTCTGACATTCTGTGCTTACTTGCTGTCTAACTAATATGTTGATGAGACAATGTCAGTTTTATTTGTGGGTGTTTGGTTCAGAGTAAATAGCCCTGTGACATTGTTAGCTTGGAGCAGAGATAAATGGATGTCAAAGATACATCCCAACATGGGGAAACTGTCTTGTTTACTCGTTGGATGTGTTTATTTAACATGGACAAAAGAGAAAGAAACTTTAATTCAACATACAGCTTTAGGCAGTGGATCTGACCAAAGACAAGTGGGCACAATTTACATGCAGCAACCCACGAGTACTCTTTGACCGAAATCCTTTTTTTGCTTGACACCCTGAGTCCTGAGTGTGGTTGGGTTCAAAGTCCTGCGTTTTTTAGGGACATCCATCCCCACCACCTCCTACGACTTACATAAACTCCTGATGCTAGAAAAGCGTTGCCAGGGAACATAATCCAGGCAGCAATTGCATTTCCTCTCAATGCGTAATTGGCAAACCCAATTAGAAGTATATAAATGCAATTTTCTAGGAGACATGGTTGAAACACAGGATTGGAATTGATCTTAATTTTATCTAATTTTCAGTAAGGCAGCGCATACATTTTCAAATGAAGTTTTCCTTTAAAATGGCAAACGTGGTGGAAAGAATGCAATTGTTTTTCTCCAGGCACCATCAAGACAGCCCTGCCTGGCATGGACAGAGAAGTCAAGGAAAACTACCAGGTTGTGATCCAGGCTAAAGACATGGCTGGACAGATGGGCGGGCTTTCAGGGACAACTACAGTCAGCATCACCCTCTCCGACGTGAACGACAGTCCGCCACGCTTTGCTAACCGTAAGAGGCCTTTGGCCCTGTGCTGTAATGCGTTGTAACAGACTTTTAAACATGAGGGAACTTTAATTACCAAGGAAAGACAAATCTCTTACATGGACTCTTGACACACTCACACAAAATAGTGAAATTGTCTCATTCCCTACCATGTACAGATGCCTTCCGTGTGACAGCTGTGGAGTCGACAGAGATTGGAGGTGCCATCGGACGTATTAAGGCTGATGATCCAGATGTTGGGCGTAATGCTGAGATGGAGTACAGTATCGTCGGGGGTCATGACACCTTCAACATTATCACTGACCAAACCACACAAGAGGGAGTCATCATAATCAAAAAGGTAACATATTTTTGGTATATGCCTTTCCTTTTATGTGCTATATAGTTTTCTTTCATGTATTACACGGCTTCATGCTTTGTAGACTTGCATCAAACTGTGGGTACTGTGTTGTTTAACTATTCAACTGATAATGCCTGTCCGGTCAGGCAAAACACTTCCTATGAAAAGTGACATGTTTTCATACAGCTACCACAAACAGCCTTCAACACATGCTCAAGTGTTTCAAGGAAAGCCTTTCAACATAAAACATTTTTACTAATACATCAAAAATACCACCTGAGAAAATATGTATTTTAAGCTCAAGGCAAAATTCAGATAAGCATCCAGTAAAAGATGTTTTTGTTTTTTTATAGTATGTCAATATGCTTCTTGTTGACTGAAAATACCAGCTAATACCATATTTCACAAACCTGCCATCATCATTTTTTAGTAGTTGTCTTTAATCTTCACAGCAGGAGTTTTTCTTCATAATTTAGTATATGTTTTAATTGCAAAAACTGTAAATTTGAGCTGCCTTTCCTTTTTTAATTTTGTCTCAATATGTACATGTAACTTCATAGTAGTGTTTCAGATTAGAAAAAGCCGTGTGATAACGGTTATTCATGTAAGGAAGACACGTGGTAGAATTTATTTTTGAACTGCAGTGTAAAATCAGATACCCTAAGTCTGTGAAATGAAAAATACAAAGTGGTAATTTGCAAGAAACTCTTTTTAGTTCTCCTCCTGAGATCTTGCAAGATCAGTATTCCCTACTTTGATTTGTAACTTAGAATTTAGAGTATGAATAAGATAAAGGCAGACAAAGGAAATGCAATGAATTGCTTATCAAAATCCTGCAGGCGGTCTGTTGTTATGGAACGGTCTACAGCTTGACTTCTGATGCTCTTTCATCTCCAGGCACTGGATTATGAAAATAAGAGGGACTATGAGTTCAGAGTGGAGGTGAAAAACACCTACTTAGACGCGAGGTTCATCCACGGTTTGCAATTCAAAGACTACGCCACAGTCAAGGTAACAGTAGAGGATGTCGACGAGCCTCCGGTTTTCACCAGGAACCCTTACATCATCGAGGTGCACGAGGACACAGCTGCTGGCAGCTTCGTCGGCGTGGTGTCGGCCAGGGACCCTGATGCTGACAACAAGCCAGTCAAGTATGCTACAAGACACAGAAGTGTTCAGACCTTAAAACAGTGCCCCACTCACAAACCCCTTCCCTACCTTTGTCACACCAAAGTCATTCTCCTTGGGAATTATCTCTTCACTATTGCTAAACTTAGGGATTAATCAATGACCTGTTAAGCAGAGATTTCCACACCAACCAAGTGGACATAATTTGTTATTGTGGTAATGCGATTGTTTCAAAACTCATTGTCCCAGCTGTAATTATAGTAGTATAAAAATCAATAAGAAAACAAGCAACACATGGTGGAAATAAAAAGTCTCCTCTTATCAGCTCTTTCAGCAGGATGATGAAATTGTGCCCACTTGGATAAATCTAATCCATCAGCCTAACCATGTGTCAGGGTGTGTGTGTGTGTGTGTGTGTGTGTGTGTGTGTGTGTGTGTGTGTGTGTGTGTGTGTGGGGAGGGGGTGGGGGTTGGGGGTATTATTCATGGGTCCCTCCTGGTTATTTCCCTGTGGAAGATGGCTGTGAAGTGAATACAAACATTGTTTATTTCCCAGAATTATGTAAGCCCTCAGTGGCACTGCACAAAGTCAAAGAGCCTAATTTGCTGTATCGATTCACACAGCTCAGTAGCGTCATTCAGAACATATGGCGCCTGCCCGTCTCTGACAAAGAGATATGCCACTCTCGGCCCACGCCACATGGCGTATTGTGTTGCATATTCAAATTTCGGTGGAATATGAAAGTTGACTATGACAAATGAGCAGGTACGAGGAAAGATGCATCGTCCTTCTGACAATAGGGAGCGTGCAATAAATATTTATTTTGGATTCAACTGATGTACTGTGTAAAGTACATTTTGTATTGTATAAAGGTATGTTTGTCTTGTGAAGAGAGATCTTTGCAAGCAGAAAACATAACTGCACTGCTTACGTGCGATATTACAGGTATGCAAATGTCATAGCGATATACGTTGCCACATGTTCACAGGTCAAGGCGTGGTTTTTTTTTTTATTACATGTCTGCACCTTATTCTTTCAGATACTCCATCGATCGGCATACCGATCTAGAGAGGCTGTTCAACATCGATTCTGTGAATGGCACCATCACGACACTGAAAGCATTAGACAGAGAAATGTCCAAATGGCACAACATCTCTGTGGTGGCCACTGAAATAAGTACGTTTTGTGTTTTATTTTGCAATTCCTAATATATGGCCTTGTACTGACTTTTGTCAAGGTGCTCCTTTTTTTTCTAATTCTTCAAAAAAAAAAAACATGCTGTTATTCATTTGTTTTAATCTATTTGTTTCAGATAACCCACGTCAGACAACTCGAGTGCCTGTGTTCATCAAGGTGTTAGATGTCAACGACAACGCCCCTGAGTTTGCAATGTCCTACGACACATTTGTCTGTGAGAATGTCAAAGCAGGACAGGTGCTGAAAATTCATGAGCTTATACATGACATATTATTTGGCTTATATCATCATTCAAATAAAGGTTCAGGTTTATTATCAGTTATAAGTATTGTGATCGACTGTTACACGGAATGTTGCTGAATTATCACCCATATCATTAGGACTGGATACTGAATGTAATACTTTTTAGGCACGGACCAAAATGCCTCCTTAGTATCAAGTATCCCAAAAAAAGCCTCCTTAGGTTTCAATACCTAAGGAGAACATTTCTTCAGCATCAGTGAGCCAATAAGCATACATCATGCTACTACTAAGATCTAATAATGCTGCTGATTGGCTGTCTAACGTTACACATAAGGACACGTAGGAAAAACTACATTTTGCACAGAGACTGGGCCCACGTAGTTGGAGCTGAAAATAAAGGATCTGTGCCATAATGCAGTTTATGAGTTATGAGTTATGAGTTTATTAGTGAAAATAGATGTTATAAAATTGGTATCTAAAAAAATATATAGTTCAGATACCGGTATTTTAAGTCACGGTATTGTTAAACATTTTTTGAACGATACCCAGCCCTACATATATTATCCTTTAATACAGGTCCAGGTTTATTATAAGTTATTAGTATTGTGGTCTACTTACTACTACTGTCACACATAACAGATGTGTGTCAGAGGTGCGTAACCACTAGAACATGCACGGATACATGCATGACCTTCAGGTAAGTATATTACCTTGGAAGTAGAGCCCGACCGATATATATTGGACTGTCAACCATGTTACGACCTTTGGCGTTGTATACTTTGTCCACCAGAGGACGCTCTACAACGATTTTTTTTATAATAATGTGTTTTGTTCAAAGAACTTTAAGTTCCACTTCTTAAGATTGTTTTTATATATTTTGATCTTCCTCTTTTCTGTGACAATAAAACTAATTATTATATAATTTTAGTGAGAACTCATAAATAACTACAAATAACTATTGTTAGGGAAATCTGTTTTGTAGCGCGTTTCTAGATTTACATTGGCCGATTTATCGGAATATCTGATTTTTAAAAAAACGAATATTCGTATCGGTATCGGCCTTAAAAATCTTTAAAAAACCTTTATCGGTCGGGCTGTACTTGGAAGCCGGTAACACGTGGTTATTGCGAGGCTGTGGTCTTAGGAGAAGAGTTTCCTATGTGAGGAAGGTGTTTTCAGTCGTATTGGGCAAAACGCCAACCAGAAGTTAGCAGTGATCATCTCTCAGTCACTTGCTGACATTTACAGAGGAAGTGTCTGCTTCCACAATGCTCACTCCATGATGCGCGTGGTGCATACTGACAGATCTGTGTTGGGGCGCAGTCACTCGCACTAAAGCCATGTGATTATAGCTTTGGAGTTTCGAGAGACATCAGATCCCTTAATTGTCTAAACACTCCTCACTAATTGCACATTTGTATACAATATATCTGATTGGCCCCAGTTAACTCTCAGTGAATGTTGTTGTTTTTTTAGCATCTAGACAGTCCTAGCAATAATCTGTATTGCATAACAGTTCATACGTTTTTAATAGGATCATGAGTTTCAGACTAGATGCTTTCAGATTTCAGAGCTTTACGAGCTTCCGTGTGTTTTCTCATACTTTGTGTCTCCGCAGCTGATTCAGACCATAAGTGCTGTTGACACAGACGAACCCCTCGTTGGACACAAGTTTGTCTTTAGCATCAGTTCCACCAATCCAAACTTCACAATTGTTGACAGGGAAGGTAAGATACACATATTTAAATCCTTCTCCTTGTACGTTCAAATAAAATGTTAAATTGTAATTTGTTTGATTTCAGTCTTGGTTGATTTATTGATCAGTGAAATGGGGTTTGATATTATTAAAAAAAGTGCCATAACTTTATATGAATCAGTATATAAACACTTTATTTGAGAAGAATGTATTTCCATTGTGCGATTCAAGTCTGATGGTCTTGGAGTTGTGGCAAAATTCAATTCATAGAAGAGCCATCATAAAAATCAGTCTTTGTACAGTCATCCCACATCTATCCTCCCTTGTGTTACTGACAGTTCTTTGGGTCGTACAATGAAAAATATGTTAATAAAAAAGTAGTTATGCTCACAACCCTTCTTAGAGAGAAAGAAATGGAGAAGCCATTAAGCAAGCTTGCAAGTAACATATTGCACAACTTCAAATGCTGGATCTGCATATTCCCTTTCCATTTAGTAACTGATTCAGTATGCCTAGTCATTCAGAATGAATATTAACTCAAGATCCTCACTAGTGGGGTGTATCACAGTAGACAAAATAAAAAGACTGCAGCAGAAGCTTAAAATAGAGAGTGCAAATTCTACCCCAAGTGGAATTTGACAAACAAACTTTGGACTTTAATTAGTTTTTCAAGAGTTTTCCATGCATAACCACTTTGCTTGTGTCCTTATAGAATGAAGACATGAATCTATGATTACTCATTAAGCTGTGTTTACTCCAAAACGTAATTCTTCAAAAAATAACAAGTTGTTTCTAATATGCTAAGTGTTTGTTTTAATCACTATTGAGATATCTTTAATCACGACCCCAGTAATTCTAAATGGCAACTGGAAGTTATCACGAGTCGTCTGTCACACGCTATAAAGAAAAGGAAATAAAGATTGCATTCCTTCCCTGTATGATCACTTAGGTGAGGGGAAACATTTTATTAGTGACAAGCTTTTCCCATTTGCATCGTTCCACAGATAACACTGCCAATATCCTGACGCGGAGGGGAGGTTTCAGCCGGCGTGAGATGAGCATGTACTTCCTGCCTGTAGTGATCTCAGACAATGACTACCCGATTCAAAGCAGCACCAGTACGCTGATCGTGCGCGTGTGTGCTTGTGACAGCCGTGGAAACATGCAGTCGTGTAACCCCGAGGTCCTGCCCTTCTCAGACGGTCTCACAACTGGAGCTCTGGTGGCCATCCTGCTCTGTGTCATTATTCTCCTCAGTAAGTCCCCCCGTGTATGAGCATGTGTATGTGCACGTATGTGTAAGTGACAATGCATGTTGCTTCTTGTAATAATAAAAAAAAAGTTATTTAATGTAGGTCGAGTACGGAATCAAAAAATCACATCTTGGGTTCACAGGGCTTTTTCAAATCAGTACAACACATAACTGGTGTAATTTTAAATGACAGTTGCACACAGAGTTTGAGCGTCCCCCCTCTGGGCGTAGGATTTTAATCCCTAGGTGTAGAACAAAAAGACACAAAAACAGTTTTGTTCCTGCAGCGATTACACTGAGGAATAACTCATAGCTATACTTTGAACAGGTGTTTATTTGATGTTGCTTTTAGTAATATTTAGTTCATATCAATATTTAAGTACAATCTGGACCTGTGAGAACTTTTTTAATTTTAAACATGCATTTTTGCCATTTCTTAATTTCCATTGTCTTGTGTCAAATGATGTGAGATATGTGCTTCTGTTTGTTTTTATGTGTGAATGAGGACTCTGCTGCAAACAAAATCTCCCTCTGGGTAAAAAAAAAAGTAACTTGAACTTGAAGACTGAGGCTATATCTTATGTCCCAGGCCAAAATAATCAGCATCCTTACCAATCAATGTAGTAGTCAATACAAAGCAGTTTTGTTCTTGTTTGGTAGGGTAGTAAGTCAGCCTTAGAAGCATAGGTGGAAGCTTCCATATAAAAATCTTGTTACTATTTGACAACCTAGAGGTTGTACAGTGTCTAAGGGTACCAAGTCTCATTTACAAGAGATAATACATGATTCTAGAATCACTGTTCAATTTCAAAGAGCCAGACCAAGGATCTTAATGACCACAGCATACAGAGTTATACTTTTGATGTTCTTTTTTTTTTTTTGCCGTGTATGCCGTGGACTAGGGCTGGGCAATATATCGATGTATCGCTATCACGATATGAGACTAGATATCATCTTAGATTTTGGATATACTGTAATATCGTAATATGGTAA
>NC_045754.1:5540205-5540529 GCF_008692095.1 Etheostoma spectabile
GGTTTTACAGGCTGCATTACAGTAAAGTGATGTCATTTTCTGAACTCACCAGACTGTTCTCACTGCTATTATTTACCTTTACCCACTCAGTCATTAAATATTTCTGGAGAATATTGACCAAAATGTCATTGTGTAAATAACATTTTGTTAAAGCATCAATAGTCAAATCATACAATATTGTCGCAATATCGCCCAGCCCTAGCGTGGACACATGACACATGTACAATTCACACTACAGAAAGGCCTCATTTTCATATGCTCCACGCTGCAGCCAATTTAAGATGCCAAAGTCAAAAACATGGGCGCACAGATAGCTAAGTTGGT
>NC_045754.1:5540539-5543011 GCF_008692095.1 Etheostoma spectabile
CCCGTATATATAGAGGTCTACTCCTCGACGCAGTGGGCCCGGGTTTGACGCCGACCTGCGGCCCTTTGCAGCGTGTCATTCCCCTTCTCTCTCCCCTTTCATTTCTTCGGTTTTCCTGTCAATAAAAGGCCTAAAATTACCCCCCCAAAAATCTTAAAGTCAATAACATGGCCCAGATTGAATGAATAGTGAATACCTCTGCTACAAGAAGGTTTATTATTACAAACATGATATTGATTTAAAGCTGTCCCAACTCACTGTAATCAATAAAATGTTGCTGAAAATATGCATTCATGCCAGAAGTCCCCACCCTGGCTGGCACCAGCGTAGCATCTTAGTTTATTAAAACAATTATTTTGACATGAAACACTTGCAATTGTTGATTTAAGGAGATATGGCTCTCAAACGGTTCTATCTCAAAGTGTTGAAATAATGTACTCAATAATGTACTCATATGAATGAGCATGCAACCTATAGTTGAGCTTGGATCTTTAATCGTAGTCATCTTTAATGTGAGGAATACTGCATTGATTTTTGGCAGATACAAACCGTACGCCCACACATCCACCCTGAAGCTTTCCCTGGGCGCTTCAAACATGTCACGCTACGGTACTTCCACCTTGGCTTCTGAAAGAGGACGGTAATTATGAACAGGACCACAAGGGGTTAAATGCCAAGAAAACACAACAAATGAGCAATATCAGGCATTTAAACAAACAACCAATGCAGTTGGTATGTCAACCCAGTGGTATCAAGGACGCTGCAGTCATATTCAACATTTCTGTCGCCTTCTGCAAAGAGTTACAGGAGGATCTGTGTTAGGGTCCTTTGAACATGTAAGCAATCATTAGCAATTCAAGCAGGTCCAATCAAAGACGGGTCACAATAGACATTCTGTTATACACGGCGGTTCTCCCTCAGAATAGTACTGTGGTTCTTAGCTCCAATTATCTGCAAATAAATCCACTCAACAGAATGATAGGTAGGTTGCATGTTACTTCCAGACACCCTAAAGCACCACTTTAGCCCTCCTCGTGATCTAATGCAGTATCTAACAGCATACAGGGCACAACAGTGCCTATCATTTTACCCAGCCAAAAACAGAAAGGTGTAGTGCTTATTGTCAAGGGCACATCGATAAGTAGTGGATTTTTAACTGTCGTTCAACTTTACCCCATAGGCTAAGCTTAGTGCTTGAAAGGCGCATTTATGACATAGGGACTGTGATTCCTTGCATACTGATAACTGTTCAATAAAACTGTCCTTGTGAATGTGTGTGTGTGTGTGTGTGTTGTCCTATATATGAGCCTCGAACTCTTTCCATGTGTCAAATTTGAACCCCCTTCTGCCTATTACAATCTCGTTTTTTTTTTGTATTTTGCCATTGGATCTGCCCCCTTACTAATTCAGTAATACAAGCAAATTGGTATTGACCAGCTTTTCTTCCATCTGCTTGTTTTACAGTAACTCCAAATTTTAAATTGGGTGTCTGGCGGTGGGCTGATCTTCTCTCAAATATCGAGTGTTACTGAAGGTTAAACGCCATGCTCTCCTCTTCAGCAAAATATCATGACATCTGCTCATTATTTGACACTTTTCGCGCTTGAACCCCCCTGACAGACTGTCTCATTCACCTCTGCTTGACTCCAACAGGCAGGCGCTGAGCTAGAACGGCTCTCCCTAGCTGGTCCTGCTCATTGCAGCCCTCTGCTCTGTCTAAAAATGTGGCACTGGTCAGTTTATAAGGACCTTAGAAACATCCACCTCCACCCCCATACAACCCATGTTGAAGGCATTGTAATTAACACTCAGGCAGGAGGCAAGTATAGAACTACAGTTCCTGCTGGTAGGACAGAAAAAGGTAAAGGAAGGAGAAGGAAAGGAGCACATGCAAAGTAGGATTTACGCTTGTCTTGACTGAGAGATTGCTTCCGCTTTTTCTGGAGAATTATGGCTTTATTTAGAAACTTGCTACCACACAGTGCCACTCTCTGGAAACATGCTCACTCTGCAATATATGATTGTCTTTAGCTGCTGAAAAAGAATGAACGAGATGAGATAAGGCTGTGTGCTGAAGAGAGCAAAAAAGGATCCTCTAACCACTGTGCATTTCAAACAGTGAATGTTCCATTCAAGGGAAAAAAAGAAAGGGAAAGCTTTTTCACTGCATCTTTAATAATGGGAGGTGAATGCCTGAGGCGATGTGGGGGATTTGTCACTGGTAGCAAATGTGTCTCCCCTCTGCGCTTCGGCTCCCGTGTGCTCTTTAATGCATGACACATGTTCGGAGGCACACATCTTATGCTGAGCTTTCTCGCCCTGTATTTCCCACTGTTTTTGTGTAGTGATCGTGGTGATGTTTGCTGCCCTGAGGAGACAGAGGAAGAAGGAGCCTCTGATCATCTCCAAAGAGGATGTCAGAGACAACGTCGTCAGCTACAACGATGAAGGGGGCGGAGAGGAGGACACTCA
>NC_045754.1:5543021-5550111 GCF_008692095.1 Etheostoma spectabile
TATCGGCACGCTGCGCAACCCAGAGGTGATGGATGCTAACAAGCTGCGCAGGGACATCATACCCGAAATGCTGTTTCCCTTTCGGAGGACATCACCTATAAAGGATAACACGGATGTCAGAGACTTCATTAGCGGGAGGCTTCAGGAGAACGATTCTGATCCAACAGCGCCCCCCTATGACTCCCTGGCCACGTATGCGTATGAGGGCAGTGGCTCACTGGCAGAATCCCTCAGTTCACTGGAGTCTTCTGCCACTGAGGGGGACCATGATTACGATTACCTCAGCAACTGGGGACCACAGTTCAAAAAGTTGGCAGAGATGTACATAGGGAAGAGCCCCGACAGAGAGACCTAGACAGAGACATGATGGTCTTTCTTTTTCCAAGCCCATTTTTTTCCTATCTGTTTATCTAGCTAGCTAGCTAGCTAGCTAGCCTCACAGCTATTTGTCTAGTTAGTTAGTTAGCTAGCCAGCTAGTTGACCGTCTGTCCACCTATCTATCTATCTATCCAGCTATCTATCTGTTTATCCGTCTAGTTTGCTAGCTAGCTAGTTCGCTAGTTAACTAGTAGTCTGTTTGAATTTCACATGCGTGCGTGCGTGCGCACACAAAAACACACAAAGACAGCAATTCCTGCAATCCCCTTGTGGATGCTTAAAGGGAAATTAACACTTGAACTGAGTTGAGCTTTCTCATTAATGGAGATAGAGTATAATTCTCAAAGTGTTACTGTTTTTTGGTCATAATCAGTAAAGATGCCTTTGAATTTTAGGATTTTTTTGTGAACTATGGTGTGGACAATGTGTTTTGTAATTGACCTGAGAGATAGTAGTATTGTATACTATCAATGTTTAATGGCATTGGACTGGGTTTGGGTGGGTGAGAGAAGGAGTCAAGTGGTTTTTCCAGCCACCTCCATTAAATACTGTAAATGTACAAAGTGTTTTTAATGATGGACATCCTATATGCTATTTGCTATCTTTGTTTGACAAGCAATGTTCATGTGAGTGGTTGGTGCAGTTTATTTGTCAAACTGTGGATTCATTTCATCATATAGGTGTAATATGTAATGGAAAGTGTGTGTTGTAGGAAAACTGTCATACACTGACAATTCATACTGTTTGAATGCTGAATCATATTGTTTATATTTATATTTTTATACTTATTTTCTTAATAAAATGATGTAAAAAAAGAATGAGCTACAGTTTCAGTCCATTGTCTTTAAGTGTGGTTTGTAAAAGGCTGTTGCTGTAGATGTTGTATCCATGTATAAACAACAACGTTGCCTGAAGAAAAGCAAGTATCCAAATGTCATGCAGTTTGCGCGTTGGGAAAACTTTTCCAACCTATATAAAAATCAATGGAGATGTGGTTGATCAAAACATTTACAGAGCTGTCTAGGTGTGCAGTGGGATCATACAGGCCATTGAGATGTATTCAAACTATTAGGCCTAGGTCAGTGTACATGGTGGGGATTACAAAACAGCATTGCATTTTCAGTTGCTTCTTCTTTCATCTGGGTTAGTCTTGTTACAAGTTTTAGTTTTCAGAATAAAACACATAGGGTATAAAATGTACAGAGTAATGTACAAGAAAAGGAAAGTAAGGCCTCTAATCTTTATTTATCTATTTTATATCAACATTGTAATAACCAATTTCCCTTGGCTGAAAACATCACATAACCTGGAAAATCTAGCTGTCTTGTTAGGATAACCACATTGCTCCTGAAGTTGACAAGCTGCCAACTTGGGTTTCGACAGACGAATATGCCTACAGAGTTGAAATGTAGTAGGCAATGCAGTGCTATGTATACTCGTGGGTAGATGTATTTTGTACGCAGATTTAAGATTAATCTAATCTGTATTTGTAGCAGCATTTAAGGTCCAGGACACGGTGCATTGCCCATCTATAGTGCATCTCATTTTGACAAGAGTTGGACTTGGATATTCTCTCTTCTTCTTCAAAAACTGACTTTAAGAAGGAGGGTTGTATGTTTGCTATACCCATTGAGACATCGCGAATGATACTTGAGGAGCAAGAGTTATTGTGCGGTACATTAATGATAAATTATCTCCCCACTGTGTGCTTAATGTTTACCGGGAAACCTAGCACAATACTCATTAAACACACCAAAGCTGAACAGAACTGAAAGCCAGAAGAAAATTATGTTTCCCAACTTACAGTATACTGAACTCTGCTTGGTTAATTACACACTCATCTGCAAATGTTCTGTTATTCAAAACAGTACTGGCTGATTAGTGGGCAGCTGTGGAGATGAAAATACCTCCATGCAATGCCCTTCTCACGTCGTTTCACTTTATTTCATATTTTAACAGCTGCCAGCTTACTTTTGCGGTGCCACACATGTACTGTAGCTGCTGTCCTTTTTTTTTTTTAAATGTATGATTAACATTAAGTAATTCCAACATGTGTGCCGTACTCAGAGGAATCATCGTCAAACTGTTGTTCCATTGTGAAACGCGTGTCAGTCTACTCAGACATAATGATTTTACGAACTGGGTTCATGAGCGCTTTTAGGTTTGGATTTAATCACAGCATTCATCACTACGATAGTAAGTCACTTCAAACAGAACAGAAATACCACTCTTTTCCATTGCTAAACAAAAAGTATTACAACAGTAACTGAAAACCCACAATATTTAGAATACCTTTAACAAAGATTTGCTTTCACGTCTATTTCTTTAGTTTCTCTAACTCATTTTGTACAAAAAGAAAGCAATGGTTGATTCTTACATTACAATGTATAGAGTTAAGTGGTGATTAGGGACAACCATACAAATGAAAACAGCCAAGCAATAAAGCCCAGCTCTGTCCAGCCATCCCAGAGACGGGCCTAGGTTTGGGTTCAACATTGGGGAGGGGGTTGACATCTCCACTTTTGAGCACAGTTGAAATTGGACGTGTCAAACACTTCAATTTTTTGCATTTTTTTTCTGCACTAATTTATGGTATAAAAGGTCTTCATTTATGCTAGGGAAATTATAATTGTGTTAATGAGTTGCACTGGGGTGGGTTACACTGGCCAGATTTGATTACTAAGGATAATTTGTAAATTTCGCCTGTGGCAGAGAGCATGTGTCTGAACAATGTATATTCTGAGGCCTTTGCTAGCGTTTGTGTTGCAATTGACTGCAAAACATGGATATGAGTTTCTATTGTTGTGGCAACACGTACTACAATCACCTTTCCAATAATGCAGTCAAATACAACAACAATACTCACCAAGGCCTCAAAAAACTCAAATTAACCAATCTCCAACATGGTTGGTTTTTCATTAACTGCAGGGCTAAAATGTACTGTATTGTACATGTGTAAAATTATTGAATTTCATTTAGATAGAATAGTCAGACTGTTATTGATCCCAAATTAGGAAATACCAGTGCTACAGCAGCAAAATATCAGACACACAGCACACATACAGACTATACAAGAAATAACAAATAGGATAGAATACAAGAACACATTGAAAATAAAGATAAAGAATACAAAGGAAAGAATGCACAAACGTGTATCTAAATTGGGAATACAAATGTACCACTACTTCAATAGTATTCTTAAGATGTAACGTATGTTTGAGCAAGTTGCACTTAGTGCAGTATAGTGATGTCTGCATCTTATCTAACCCTCAGTGATGAAGTGTTAAAGTGTTATTGCCCGTGGTAAGAATGATATTTGCAGCTCTGTGTGACGTCGAAGGTGGTGGAGCCTCTTAGAAAAAAGGTGCTCTTCGGTTGTACCAGTGTATTTAATGCACATGCCAAGACATGCGCCGACAGGAGGGAGATGTGACCGTGCTTCTGTCCATAGTAGTGATTATTCCAGAAGTGAGGTGTGGCAGGACAGGCTAGATATTGACAACCCTGCTGTCTGTCATCTGCCAGACTCCACAGAGCATACCTTGTGAACACATGGGAGATTCTAGCGTTTCCCATATTGATCATCACTCTGCTACTAATGATGATGCAAGTCATGGCACCAATATACATCTTATTGTGTTATGTTATAACAGCCAGCTAGTGAATTTACTGGATAAAGGACGTTTTTGAGAATCCCATGTTGGAAAATTGGTTGAATAAAGACCGTACACTGCCGTGTTTTTTCCCCACATATTTGGTCTATTGTTGAGCTCTCAGTAAGCTATGGAAGTAGCAAGAGGCATACTCTTCTTACAGATGAATAATTAAAACTTTTGTAGGGGTTTGTTGATGTTTTGGTTGATGTAGCGCATGTACATATCCCCAGCCGCACAATTTAGCTGTAGATCTATTCTTCATTGTGGATATGGTAGAATCTGTCTTTAATTAACAAAAAACACTGACGCATGGGTATCGTGATTTTTGTACAAAAAAAATTATTAATTATAATTAATACACAAATCAGTAAAGACTAAAAACTGCATACAGTACATAGAGTTGGGCCATATAATTGTGTATGCAGAATTAGTTTCTGCGTTGTGTTTGCCTAACTGGTTGCAAGAGTCATACAGTACATTTTGAACATTTACTGTACTCATGAATGTGAAAAACTACTGTGATATGATTTTGCTTGTCATAAAATAATTTAGTTTTCTGTCCAATGGGATGAATCAAAGGAAATGCTCTAAATTTGAACTGCTGTGCAGGGACACCAAGGCACAGTGAGAAGTGATTATTATTCCATCATTTCATTAATGGTGTATCCCATTATGTTTCATGTCTTGCCACTAATTTGACCACAGTGACCTGCTTTGAGCCCCGGCCTCTTTTCTCTTTAAGGTCTCTATTGGCTTTCTAGGCAGAAAGAGATCATTTTCTCTGCTCACCATGCTCACACAACTGCATGATGAGAGCTTAAGTAGAACATATCCCGTTTGATGTAAGAAAGGCATTTGCATGCCACATGGAATAATACATGATACATAACCCCTGATGGTAAACCAACGTTGGGCTACTGCAGCTTTATTAGTTCAAGTCAAGATCATAAAAGGAGGGAAAGAACTGCTGGTATTTTTTCTCTGATGGACTAGCTGCAGGATGTGACTGAAGCCAGGCGTACGGGATGTAGAGTATTAGTCTGTTATTTTCCATTGATTACTGAGACTCACAGAAAAAAAAAGGGTTGTCCTACATCCACAACATACATTTTAACACCAATCTACAAAACCCTTTACTGTTTGCAGATTGTTTGTGCACAGCTGCTCTAACATTGTCCCAGACAGACTTCAGAAAGGAGAATGATGTCACAACTTCAAGACTTTCATTTTTTTTAGGATTTTTGTGTGCCCCCTGCCAGGCTCATGTGTAGCAGGCCTATTGTCAGGATTCAAATTGCACAATGTTTTATATGGGTGTACTGTGGCTGGAAAAGACAGCAGCACAGACGGGCCACCTGAGGCTTATTTTCTTGTCCTGTGCCTGGACTATTTAAAATAGTCATTTCTAGAATAACATTTCCCCAAAACAAGTTACAAGCCGCTACCCAAGATAGCCACTTTGCCATGCATCAGCTTAATGTGGCTAAAATGTAACTGAAAGTGTGTTATTTTTAACACATATTGATTACATAAATGTCCATTTGGCCACTTGTAAAGCCTCAGCTACCCAGCTTGAGTGCATAATTGATTTTTCCATTAACTGACCTTTAGAAACTAAAAGCCGCATTTGCCAATCGGTAGACTTCAGAAATGTGTTGCAAAATAAAGTCTTCTAAAAATAAATCATGAACAGCATTGTTATCAAAAGCTACTGCTAGATAGATAGATAGATAGATAGATGGAGAGACAGATAGGTAGATGGAGAGACAGGTAGATGGAGAGACAGATAGAGATATATATATATAGATGTTGTTTTGAGCTTAAAATAAAAAGTAATTTAGAAGTTAGTTAAAAATTATGTTTTTGTGTTTGTTGTCTAAGCACTCACCATCCACCCGTTTCATTTTGTGGAAACACTTTATATTAGGACTGACTATGGTCCGTCCAGGGTAGGCATGGCCCGGCCAGTTTTAGCCAGGTTGTACACCTTAGGACAGATTGTCACATGTTTGTGAGCCAGAAAAGTCCCAGCATGGCCAGGCAATAGCCAGTGAAGAGAACAGAAGACTGTGAAGCTTAGTTGAACCCCGGAGTCTTGACATGTGGTGACACCTGCTTTGTCTCCCACACCTTCCATGAGACTTGCTTTTGAAACAATGGACAAATCACAAAATGTGTATTTTTAACATAACATATGATAACCAGTGACTGCCTTGGCTCCAGACCACTCTGTACTAGCACATTTCATCAATCCAGCTACACTCAAAATTGCAATTTAGACTGAGATGGTCTAAACTGACTGTTTTATTAATGGCCAAACGCATTCATCATTTCAGAGGATGGTCGTGTCAGTCCCTAAAAATTATGAACTCAAACCAGATTTCCGAAACGCCCTTCAAGAAGAAAAAAAAGAAACTTAAAAAGGTAACCAAAGCCATTGCAGAACAATCAAAAACTGCCAGGAAAAAAATGGCATGTATGCCAGTTTGGGTCCACATCAAATTCCAAACCCAAATTCAAAGTCAGTACTTAGAAAGAGTAGCCTGAAAGTCCAGATCCAAAAAATAAGGGTCTGGCATTGAGTAATGAAAGTCGCCCATCTCGAGGGGCAGCACCAAGCATGCAATTGAAAATCCTACTGCACGCAATTGGATAACACTACGACCAATCACAACAACACACGGGGTGACGTATCCAGAGCCCCATACGCTTAGCTACCATATAATATCAACTATATCAGATACACCGATGTGATTGGTGCAGATCAGCTACAGGGGCATAGTTAATGAGCAGCATTACTCGATGAAAGAGTGACTCGCTGAGCAAATTCAAATTGTGCTCTCATGAGATTTATGCATTTCCAGGGCAAAAAAAAGGGTATTTCTCTTAAGAGTCAAGAATCAACCCCTTGAGATATTTTCAATTTTGATTGATTTTTGTACAGTCACAGGTATATAAAGCCATGATTATATTATAGGTCATTGAGATATGGGTGAACGTGTAGCTGACTAGAGCGGCTTTGACTCCAACCTGTGGCCCTTTGCTGCTGATGTCA
>NC_045754.1:5550121-5550907 GCF_008692095.1 Etheostoma spectabile
TCCCCATCCATGTCCTCAGCTGAAAGGCCTAACATGCCCAAAAAATATCTTTAAAAAATAAAGGCAGAACACTAAAAGTGGATTTCAATACTAAATAATAAAACAATTTAAAAGCAATATGTCCTTTAAAATGAGCATTCCTTTACCTAAAAAGACATTCCACTTTTTACGAAATGATCACACTTCATTTTGTGATCGCAGTCAGAACTCCACATGGACATTTTTATAACCAACATCCTGCATTGACCATTTCTTTAGGAGCAGTTGCAATTTCGGAGTCGCTCTTCCAGGTTTTAAGCGATTTCAGTGCTCTACTGGCTAGTAGTTACGAACGTGGGCTGAACATTAAAAAAACACAAGGCAGCTTTTTTCCCTTAGGAAAAGAAAATTGCTTCTGAGCACAAAGGGAATGCATCAGTGGCATGGCATACTGCCTAGTTTGTTATAATTACAAGCAAAAGCAGTTATGAATAGGCATCTTAATGACCAAACAAATTGTTGCATATTTCAAACCCATCTGGATAATTTTCTTAGGGGAAATGTAATTGCTGTTCAAAAATGTTGAATGCTATCTTTGTTGTGGTGAGTGTATGCACACACAAACGACATCTGAGATGATGCATAATGGCACTTCCTTTTCTGCCAATGAATTGTTATTCTGTCAGGTTTCACGCAATGCAGGTGCTGCCTTCTGCCTGTCTGTCAATTAGGCCTGTAATAGTCTATTACAGCTTGGTTTGAGAGCTGCTTTTACTTGTGTGTGGTATTGCACTTTAACAGCTGACT
>NC_045754.1:5550917-5563606 GCF_008692095.1 Etheostoma spectabile
AATTTAACACCGAAAGTAACAACAGGGAATCTATCACAATATGAATGTTCAACACAGTTCAACTTAAGTTGGACTTTTTAGCTACCAACTTCCAACTTGGTATGCCATAGTGTGATTTAAGAATGTAGTTTCTTACCACTTCAACTGGATTTATTTCATTAGTATTTGGCTCCATCTCCTGGAAGCCTAAAGTCACAGCACATAGATGCTGCAATTCTTCCAATTGTTGCCATTACTGTCAGTAATCATTTTTCAAAAACTATTTGAGACACGTCTTCCAGATCATGAAAGAATATGGAAATGGCAAGGACATAGAAATGTATAGATGTTCACAATGAAGTTCAGTACCAGTCAAACTGAATCTGACAATTTTAACATACAGCAGTGTTATTTGCAGGAAATCCTACTAGATATTATTGGGAATAATACATTAAATGATTTGGTATCTATTTACAGGACAGTAAGCTATTTATTTATAAGTACACAATATTTACAGTATTAAAGTCTGTTTTACACCTATAGTGTTTTACATAGACAAACTGTACGGGCTGTTTGGTTGGATGTCCTTGCATGGCCGTCAACAGAGGGCAGCAGAGACCTTTGAACAGGTCGTTGAAAGCCGTACCAAATGTTTTGCTGCAACACTCACACCCCCATGCACTAACCCTATAGCAACATCAACGATTTAAATGATATTTTAATGGAATGCATTTTTCATCCAAATCTTGCACCCCCAGAAATTCATCACAGCACAGATATGAAAGTATCACTGAAAGTGACTGATGAGTCGTTCCTATACGCAATCAGGTAGTAAAGATGTAAATTTGTTATTTCTGTATCATCCAGCTATAATTTTAACAAAAGAAGCTGAAAAACTGTACAAATTGAGACTTTGCGCTTCTTCGGTGGCAGTTACATTGCATGAGGAATAATACAACATTAATATACCTAAAAGGATTCCATAATAGAGTCATTGAAAAGTAAATATAACTTTAACCTGTCCCTAAAGTTTTGTTTTACTGTATTTCCCAATTGTTTAGACATTCAATGATGAAGGTCTTACCACAAGAAAAGACCCATTTTTTTTTCTTTTATGGAAGACATGCCTATGCAGAATAATAGATAGAAGTTCTAATACGTTACTTATTCAAACTGGGTAACCCTGATTTCCACCAACTGCAGAACGGCGGCGCAGTCATAAGGTTTCCATTAAAGTCAATGTGTGTATTTCCACTGACTGCGGAGCGGCTGTGTCTCGACTCCGTCCCACCTCCGGCGAGCCCCAGCCCTCCGGATCAGATCCGCAGAGCTTCTATCTTTGCTTGACGCCGGAGAGCTCCGCAGAAATTTAGCGCGCGGCAGATAGTGCGGGACAGGAAGTTGAGCACAGAAACTAAATAAAACATTGGGTTAATTGTCATAATAAAATACACCGTGCTCAAGGCGGATCATATTTTCCTGCACTAAACCTTGAAAATGTAATAATGGGTGGGGAAAGGCCTGAAGTCAACAGGTTATGGATTTGGTAGTTCTTTTCATAGAAAATACATCCTGTTATAGTACACGCTAATTCGCGAGACCTCTTGGGTCCTCATGACTTCAGCGGTCAGTCATGGCTGCAGCAAATCTGGACCTGGTGGGTACTGAAGGACGGCGGAGCACGGAGCCCACACGCAGCACGGCCATTCCGCAGTTGGTGGAAATCCGTGGTAAGTTGACAATGGGAGTAGACACTGAGTTGTGACTGGGTGACATGGAATACAAATTGTGTCACTGGTAACTCAAATAAAACCATAGCCCAACTCTGCATCTCCCTTCAGATCTCAGAATGTTTTAGCATCTTTCAACATCTCGGTTGGTTTTGCAACCCACAACCATTTCTAGGCCTGGATCATTTATCTTGCAGCCAGTGGCTACAGGTACATACAGTACATTTTATTTTTTCATTGATGTTCTTATCCAAGTTGGCAATGAAGCAACTAAGCATATTTCAGTGATTGTCTAACTATTCCTTTCACAAATGGCAGCTCTTTGTCAGCTTTAGGTATATGATGCATACAAGGGTATTACAGTTTGCCAAGAAGTAATTTAGAATCAGGGTATTCATAAGACCATAACTTCCATTGATCTAACCTATACCGCCATGAATTCACAAATCCACTAGGGGAATGCTTCAGTAACCAATCTATGATAAAACCTTCCTCATAAAAGATGCATTGTTGAAATTACTGCGACAGTTATGGATGCCATTTCATTAGTTGCGTTATACGAGCTGCACTATTGAGTGTATATGATCATGGATGTTGTATATCCAGGTTACACAGATGAGATGCTGCCAAAACCACACACGCTTTGTACAGCTGATTCCATTTCCTGATTTTTGCCTTGTCCTTGCTTTCACCCAGCATAAAGTGAAAATAAATTGAAGACAAGGAGTGCCTACTGTCATCAAAGAAATATGTGCATAAAAGCTTTGAGATGTATTAACCAATCCCAATTTAATTAACACCTTATTAACCAAATTAAATGAGCTCACATGTGGAATCTTTCCTTTCTTTCCAAGCCTGAAAACTTTGCTATGTAACAAAATCATGAAAAAAAGCATATATGCAATGGTCATTGGGTTGTTTTTAAGTCTATTTTGCAGTGCCAGCATTTGAAAGATTACAACATGTTCATACCACCCCTTTTATATAATCTCTGTGACTGCCGCCTCTAGCTTTTGTGTATGGAGTGTGTTCCAGAGGTCAGCTCTGATCCCATCTTCTATTTTCTACGTTCGTTAAGCTCCATTCTGTTAAGCGTGTCCAAATAGGGTAATTCGGTGTTCAATTAAGCAGGGCAGACACAGGACATTCAACACAATGTCAATGAGATGCCACTATGAGTGAGCTATCAATTTGATAGACAGTGAGAGAGGAGGATAATAAGCTGTTGTATGCCCCCTGATTCTGCAGCACCCAAGGCCATCCCTACAATTGAATCGCACCGGTGCCTTGGTAAGTCACAGCTGATAGGGCCTCATGCATTGCAAAAAGCCACCTTGCAGTGACTAACTGTGTTGTATAAATGTGTGGTTGTCTGTAGCTATCATGGCACTGTCATCCTACCAGCCATGGCCATGAAGCCAGTATAAAGAGACCCGCTAGGCCACACAAAGCACTGCAGTTGTCCTTAGGCAAGTGGCCAGTGAGAGAGAGAAAGAGAAGGCGAGAAAGAGAAAGCAAGAGAGAGAGCAAGAGAGAGAGCGAGAGAGAGCGAGAGAGAGAGTAAAGTAGGGAATTAGGGGGATGGGGTGATTCTGCTATGCACAGCAGGCCAAATATCCCTGGGCCACAAGCCAAGTGGCCAGTCACAAGGATGGCGTGCCAAGAGAATGCCATCCGGCCAGGTTGCACAGCCAGATAAAAAGCTCTGCGGGTTGCCTGTAGCTCAACACAGACACCCCATAATACAGCAGTCCCTTCTCACTAACTAGCATCTTCCCATAGTGCAGTTCACAGCAATGCATATGCGCGGCAATCGCTGAAAAGAAAAAACAAACCAAGAACAGAACATTGCTATGATCTTCAGATAACTCTGTCCAGGTGTGAAAATATGAGTTTATCCCGGGGTTGGCAAAAAGAGAGACAAGACTCAAAGCTTTGATTTTGTTTAGTCACAAAGCCCGAAGCTGATGCACTGACATTTCTTTTGTTGGGCTTAGCTAGTAAGCCTCTGAACAAAAGTTCCTCGGGGTGCTTGGTATCTAACTACTGTATCTCAAAAGATACAATAGAGAGATGGATGCAATACTTTGGAAAAACTTTCAATAGAGCTCAAGGTTCGATGCTCAATAGGCTGATGGATGTAGACAAGGTTAGCAAGTTCTGGTATCTTATCCAATATCCCGATTAACTAAAGTAACTAATAAAACTGCAACAACAGTTCATTGGATATTTGGAGAATCATTTTTTTGACTACCTAAATAACAAATTTAGTCTATAAAAAAAACAAAAAAGTGTTTGTCTCAATTTCCCAAAACACAAGATGACATCTTCAAATTGCTGGTTTTGGCAAAACACAAAGATATTCCCAAAGTTTTCACCACTAAACAGGTTTTAGATATGAGCTAAACTAAAACCAAGAAAAGATTGGGCAGCATCCCACAAGTCTGACTAATTGGTCAATCTTCACAGTACAAGCCATCTTAAAGTATAGAAGAAAATATGCATGCATACTTGTGTACTTATTAGATGAAGTTGAGTGTGCAGCAGGCTTTTCCAGAGGGTATGGTTATTTTTAGTGTAATTACACTTAAGCAATGAGACAGCAGGTTACACAGTGAAATTAAATTATACTTTAACTAAATATAATAAAATTGAGAAAAAAAACAATATGAAGATGGTAGAGATTGTGTTGCATGAAAACAATTGCCTGCTTCCCACACACAAGTTACAACTAAGGGGAACATGCAGATCTTATATGTTAATACCTACTTCTATTGAACCTTATTATGCCACTGGGTATTAATGAAAGGTCTGTACTTATTTCCATCTACTTACTTCAGACACAAAGTCCTCGGTTGTCACCTCCAGAGTTCACAAGAATAACATGGAATAAATAATAAAAAAAAAAAAAAAGAGTCCTGAAATGTAGTCAGTTACAGTTCCTTCAAAATAGGTTACGGTTACACTGTCAACATGTCAAACATGTTTAAACCTTAAGCACCAATGATCTACAGTGGTGTGCCTTTAGCCAGGATATTGACAAAAGCGTATTTTCTTTTTTGTGTGTTGGCTTTCTTGGAGTGAGGAGAAAAAGTTGCCAGGGTGATGTCGAGAAAGCGGCATGAGGATGGCAGGGGAACGGCAGGGGAACGGCAGGAGGGTGTAATGACAAAATTGGGAAAGACAGAAAAGTCACAAAAGTGAGAGAACAGGGTTTCAGAATTAGCTAAAGCCCAGAGGAACCCACCTTTTTTTCTCCCTATCCGTTTCTGCTCATGAGACTAGTCTTCTGAGTCCCAGTACATGTATTGTAGACAAAGTGAGAACAACACATTTCAATCACAGACGGGATTATGCAAAACAGATATGACTGAAGGTGAAAGCTAAAATGACTAGCACCCTGGTAAGTAAGGGGATAGTTGTTTGCATCAGCCTGTTCCATTCCTGACTAAAGTCTTTTTATGCATATATTCTTTTTTTTTTTTCCGAATTGACAGTCAGTCATATGGGAGACAATTACAATAACTAAACCAGATGTGCTATGCAATATTTTGACAATGCATATCCTGTATGTCATGTACATACGCAGTATGTATAACTGGAAATAGATTGCGTTGTAGGCAGAAGGAAACAAAGCCATTATACCATTTTCATCTCTAAAAAAAGAAAAGGATTTTACTGATTTTGACAAGCTTTATCCCAAAACCTGCTAAACCCAATCTAAAACTTAAAGCTTTAGTGAGTAACTTTTTGATATTAATGAACGTCCGTTACATTTAAGCCCTTGCGAAAAGAGTTGCTACAAAGCTAATGAAGACTATCAGCTCCACGCAACTCTCTCTGTGTGTTTCTCAGTACGACTATGTTCAGAAGATTGTGGCGTCCGGTGACTTTCCCGCGCAGAAGCTCAGGTGAAGGCAATGACCTCTTCTGAAGCGTCCACCATGTTATTTTAATCCTCCGTGTCCTCCTTGGCTACTAGCACCTGTGTGAACAAATCATAACATTCTGTGTGTAGTAGGGGTGAGAATCACCAGACACCTCCTGATACGATGCCATCACGATACTTATTGGCTTAATTAGTGTGAAGAAGAAGTAGAGAAGGGTAACGTTTCTAAAAATAGAACCGTGAAGGGTGGTGACACTGAGGGTGATCACGAAAGGGACTAATTAGTGTGAAGGTAGTCTCAAGTGGGTTAGGGTTTCATCTGTCTATATATGTATACTTTTAACCGTTTATACTTGTGTTTTATCTGTTTAACTGATTTTGTGTAAATCACTTTGAATTGCCCTGTTGCTGAAATGTGCTATATAAATAAAACTGCCTTATGCCTCAATACAGTATTATAGCAATTTTAAACATATTGCAATATTCTGCGATATATTGCAATTTTTAACCTTTTTTCTAACTTCTAATTTTTCCCAATTTCAAATGATGTCTCCAAAAGGAAACTTTGTCAACATCTGTTTTATCTAAAAGATACATTTCTCTGTTTGTTCATAACACTTTTATTGTATTGCTGCAAAATGGGATTGTCAAGCAGACAAACTGACCAACACATATATAATAAAAGATCCATACTTGGCGCCTGTGTATAGATTCAGTATTGCCATTGAAAACATTGTGATCCTATGCTGTATCAATTGTTTCCCCTACCCCTAGTGTGTAGGGGTGTTAGATCAGAAAGCACTTTTGTATGCCGATGTCATCATCTACTACCAGCCTCAGATATCTTGCTAGCTGGGTACTATTGCTATTTTTAATTTTTTTTTTTTTTTACAGATGCAATTCCACATTATGTTTCCAATTTATAATATATCACACACGTTTCACTTTTTGAACTATTATCAGATTGGGCTGGTCCAAATTCAAACATAGTGAATGTTTTGTATTTTGTTTAACTATACTAACATAGTCCTCTTTAGCCCAATTATGGTTCAGTACCAGACAAGAATAAGATAGTATATGTATACTGTATGCCCATCTTATTTGGCCAGTGGACAGGAAATATTTATATGTTCAAAATCACACCATCCTAGCTACTAAAGTCCACTGAAAGTTTAAATTTGCATGCTGCCTTGGGTGGGTGTTTAACTCCCTCGTCAGTCTATCAAAAACTTAGCAGGAATTGTTTTTTAATGGCCAAGAAACTGCTTAAATCTAGCATTCGTAAAATTAAAGTGCACACACTTTTGTATGTTCATTAGCTAATTTATTCCTCCAACCCCGGCAGTAGTAACATTATTATTTCCCTAAATTGTGTACTAAGTTTAATATTAAATAAGTTGTTTCATATTGTACTCATCAGAATTCAGGGAAATGCTCTAGATTGATTGTTGAGATTGGTATTTGTAATTTATAACATGACCACCAACATGTCTGTGATTAATGTGACTGGCAGTTATTTTCTCTCAAGGGTTACATGCACTGAGCCCTGTAGCTACAGTTGGTTTGTTAGCCATTCTTGATTAATCTGGCTTTCCATGTACCCCCATGAGTAGAGCAACTCTTTGCCACTGTGATTGGACACAAATCATATGGCCTGAGGAATGAAATCATCGATCCAGGTAACAATTATCTCTTATAGATAGCTCAAAATGAACGGCAGCTCTTTGGATTAAAATAAAGAACCCTATTCCCTTTCCAATTAAATCATACAAATGCCCAAGGTTCTCTTTTCTTTTTGGTAATATGGATGCAAGTCTGGTGCTGCTGAAATAGACACATGGATAAAATATGCCCAGAGACTCCATATATGTGGTTGCTGAGGGTGAAGTCCATCGCTCAATGTGTCCAAAACCTACTAACATTTTTGTTTATTTGCTTGTTTCATTTTTTTTTACAAAGAAAGACGGAATGAAAGAATCCAATCCTTTTACAGTAATTACGGTAAGTTGTATTTGGCAAAAGCCCAACGTCTGTGTCCATAAATGACTTCCAGGAGGTCCTCCAGGAGGTCCAATAAAGGGCAGAGACGATAAAGGACATGTGTCTGTTGTTTCACTGGAAGCTCTCCTGCTGATGACGGGTGCCAGCGTGGCTAGGCCGTGTCAATACAACTCAAACGTTTCATATTTATAACCTCCTCTCCTTTTTACCCTAAGAGCCTGCAATGCATTATTTATGCTGCCAAGACAATATATTGAATTTTGCTCTGACACTATAATACAATATAGTCTGTCCAACTTAGGAAGGTTATGGGAAATCATAACATTTGATTAGGAGCATCAAACCAATGGATTTGTTTTAATTTCAGCAAAGTATGAACGTGCTATATACTGTAATAAAACGGTTTTATTTTTTTTTCAAGCGCCATTTTTACCCACACATGTCCAAAAAACTGTATTGACTCATTGTTCTTTGACATGTTTAACATTAAAGGTCCATGAATATTTAATCATCAACATTGTAACAGTTGGGCTTCTGTATTGGCAAAGTGCTATCTTTAGCGCTCAACTCAGTCAGAGAGGCAGAAAGGTTGGAGGAATGTAATATGACCTTAATGTGTCAGACCCAAAGACCTCGCCTGGCTCAGGGCCTGTCAATATTACATCGGGATCAGCACTTTTGAAACATATAGTAGAGCCTCCCCACCAGCATCGCTGCAGCAGGAGGCGGAGAGCTGTCTTCCTTCACTGTTTACAAGCAGTAGGGTGTCTTTGCCCCTGATGGGATGCGGCTCATCGCAAAGGTCTTTCAAGAATAGTATGCGTGTTTCAAGTTGGACACAATAAGACTATGCAAATATAAGATTTATTGGACACAGGATTTAAAAAAGGTGGTACAGCAAAGAAGTCAGATGATGACACTATACATCATGTCCCAGTTATCTCTAACCACGCTCTATGGTGCATATTTAACGTGTGACCTTGGTTTCAGTTTGATCAAGTTTCAGGTATGTTCATTTACTGTATGCGTTATCTCTTAAAGTAATCAGAACATGAGTGATCTGGTCACCTTTCTAGAAACGTAGATTAGACGTACCTACCCTGGAGCAGTGTATTCCTTTGAACACCAAGTGACACACATGAACAGATTATGAATGCTAATGGTCTTTTAGCCGGGGTCTCAGGTATGTACTGCACTTCCTTGTGCTCCTATCAATCTAGTATATTGTTCTTAGCAAGCATAAACATGCCCGAGATAAAAATCAAACAATATTTATGCGCGCACAAAATGTATACAAGATTTATACAGTGTCTACTGCAATATTGCTTGTGTTGAACCTAAAAGATAAGGGTGCACTTGGTTCAGGGTTTCAATGCTCCAAATGTTGATTTCTAAACCGCAGCTTAAGGAAATCTGAATAAAAATAAACACATTGTCTTTTGAAGGACTTGTAGGAAGAAACATTGCAAATAGATAATGAAATAGATCATACATCTAGAGGTAAAAATAACTGAAAAACAACGACATAAGCCCTTCCATTTGAGAAAATGTTAGGTCAGGGTTAGAGTTAGTAGGATTAAGGTTATTACTATTTTTTGGGGCATTTTTTTACCTTTAATTTTTAATGACAGATGAAGGCTGGAGTCAAACCTGTGACCGCTGCATCGAGGAGTAAACCTCCATACAGAGTGCGTGCTGTACCGGGTGAGCTACCCAGGCGCCCGGGTTAAGGTATTTATATAACACATAAGCTGCCACTTAGTTAGCTCATTTGAGAACAGCGGCGGATGCTATGGGCCATTCAGAATGAAAAATCGGGCCTATTGCCTGACAGGATGTGCTTACTTATTTATTTACAAAACAATATAAAGAGAAAAAAAAATGGGACCTTTAAGAGACTAGTCTATGCAATAAACAAATACTATATTTCAAGGCTATATCTGAGAAACATATATGTTTACCAAGACGATTTATTAATAGAGATATAAAGGCTGTGTTGGAATAAAACAGTGTGCCTCAGGCGCAGATACCGGCAGTAGCAACACCACCCTCCTCACTAAGTATTAAAACAAATAGCATCTGCTTCTGTTAACACCACCTTCACTGCAGCTGTGTTGATTCCTCATAATCCCCGAAGAATATAAACCCGCACCGGTAATGCTTCCTCAACTGTCAGAACTGTTTCATCAACATACCAAAAAGCATTTGTTTATGCTCAGCCCATCTGGTTTATTACAAATGACATCAGACTTGCTTTATAGTTTGCATCGTGGCAACAAGTTACTTGCCTTTAAAAAAAATCTTGCAATGTTGTTAAAAATGTACCATGCAGCTGTTGTTCAAAACAACTTTCCATAATTACTCTGGCAGACTCTAGTCTTGACTATTTTGCAGCCGATATCAAGCAAACACATTTTTGTTGTCCGTGTTTTTGCCAGCGTATACACAATGAGAATGCAATGTGACTAATGTATGACTAATGTGACACGTGATTGGCCAAGATCATCAATACAGTCACCACAAATTGCATGCATATTTCTCGATAGGATATATAAATGTTCCTTATTTGTCTGACATATAAGACTTTATTTCTGTTACTTTGTGTTTAGCACTAAAGGAATGCAATTTCATTATTATGTACAATGAACATTGCATATGATCAGAATGAAAATTAGTTATACCTAAAATATCAAGCAACCAATAATACATTCAAAATTCAACAATATGGCAGCTAATCGGAGAAGATCATCAACAAGCTATTTTGAAATATAATGGCACAGCGGGATGTGAAGTGGAGGAGCTAAGTGCAGGGATAACCAGGCTTTTGTGAACGAAACAGTGCATACCTGCAAGCTATGTTTTGGTATTGTTTTTTGTAAATTGTTTTTCAATTTGGACAATTTGGATCAATCTTACCTCCTATGGTGACATTTCAAAGATGCACTTATACGTGGTGGCATCCGTACCATGAAAATGATGCATGACTCACCAAAACATGTCGGTAATCGTAGCTGAAATTCTAAGCAAATACGTGTATTTTTATTATTTTTTTTCCCCTCACGGCCGCACGCCGGGGATCAGACACGGTGCAAGAATACACATTGCTTAAATTATCTAACTTTCTGTATTGGTCATTTCTTTTAATGTGGGAAAAAGGGCTGTGGGATGTGATTTAAAACTCAATATTAAAATGTTAAATGCAATAAATGCACCGGCTTTATAAGCATTCACATTTAAACCATAGGTCTGCATGCAGGTTAACTTGTACAAAATGTGGGACAGTATGGACTTGGTGTCTACTTCTGTGATTAGATGACACATCAGAAGTACATACGGCATGGATGTTATCCGAAGGCATCAGGATACCCTTAGTCATTCTTAAACTCAATCTTGGTTTACTTACCTGAGCCACCAAGGTTACAAGACTCTGACCTCAATTTCAACAATCTCAAAAGCATTTTTTCCACTTCCACCATCTGGCCAAAATAGCTTTCTTTGGAATTCACTGTCCATGCCGAACACTGAAATAATTTAATGTGCGGGAATCCAGGCACAGCTAATCTCTGATAAACTCACCTTGTCCATACCGCCCTGCTACGTTTGAAATATACTGGGCATCAGATGTCATATATCTCATACAGGCATCCTGCAACATCTAACCTCAGAATACCATAAGGCAATGCTTAAGGAGAAAGGTACCGCATAGCACGGTGTGTTGAAATAACCACTGCTGATTGCACCTCACTGAGCATTCCCCTCATATTTGTGATGCACTTCAGTGCCTCAACAAGCGAGATCCCAGAGCACTCTGTAAATTGGACAATCAGTAATGGTATTTGATGGCATTAAGAGTGTAGATGAAAGGAAGGACACTTCGGTTATAAACAGGATAATGGGGCCGCTGCCTTGCACTGTGTGCCCAATGAAAAGGGACTCAGTTAATTATCCCTGCCATTAATTAGGCCATCCTATCAAGGAGAAAGGGGTTACTCTTCATTGACAATATACCAAATTATATTGAATTATCCGCCTCTAGTTACTTTGTTTGTTTCTACATTTGAAATCGGTGTGCAGGGACGACATTTCACACGAGAGACCACACAAATGAAACCAAATAAATCCCTGCTTTTTCATTTATTGTGAATGAAAGCAGCAGAAACTGCCTTCCTGTAAGACTGCAAGAAAATGTGATGATTTGTCTGCTGACCGTGGGCTTAAGATGGCACATGCTGAAAAGTCACTGATAGAGTTTTGGTGTGATGTTGAAAAGGAACATTTTGAACTGGGAAAAGGCCCATTAAATTAGCTTTTTCCTTTTGGATCTACTTATGTGTGTTAAGTGACCTTCTCAGCTTTGACTCACATCACTCAGCCATTTCCTGTGACGATTTCCTGCAAGTCTTCCCCCCTCTCTCACCTAACTGTCCTGTCAAAAATGAAAGGTGGAAAAGCCCAAAAAATAATCTTGGAAAAAAAACAAAAAAAACAAACAAGTGGAACAGACTAAATGTGGAGAACAGCGTGGTTGCCAGCCTGCCCCCCAGCATTATCAAAGCTTATGAAGGATAAACAAGCTCAATTGTCTCATTACAGCTCAGGTGACATAATACAATGAGTAGAAACTGCCACTGGGTGAGTCTGAAGATTACTTTTTTTTTTTTTTACTCACAATAGGTGTATGTGTTGTATTGAGGTAGCGTCATTCAAATTATTTTAAATTGATTTAATTTTTTTATTTGAATAATCAGTAGCCTTTAATATGAGTTTATTAAAGGTCCCATGGCATGAAAACTTAACTTTATGAGTTTTTTTTTTACATGAATGCATTCCCCCAGCAGCTAGAAATGGTGATAGGTGTAAACTGAGCCCTGGGTATCCTGCTCTGCATTTGAGAAAATGAAAGATCAGGTGGGGCGATCTAGACCTCCCCTTTCTCTGCTTTGCCCGCCCAGAGAATTTAGCCCACCCATGAGAGAGAAACATCATGGATTTCAAACAAGCAAAGTGGCAGTTGGTCAAGGTCACACCCCCAGCCTCCACCTTTCCCCCCCTTTCCTCCTCGAAAGCTACAGACTCAGAAATGGCACATC
>NC_045754.1:5563616-5570600 GCF_008692095.1 Etheostoma spectabile
AGGAAATCTCATTGTGGGACTGGCTCTAGTGGCTGGAATCCTGCACCAAGGCTGAATTTTGGAAAAGAGACTTCAGATTAGAGATGGTCCAACCATTTTTTTGCTTCCCGATACCGATTCTGACACTTGAACTTGCGTATCGGCCGATACCAAGTACTGATCCGATACCAGTGGGTCATATATTTTAGAATGTTTCAACAACTGTATACTACCATCCCTGTATGGATGTGATATGATTTCTATCTCTTTTGTCGGTCCGGCTCAGGTTAAACCTTTGTGAAACATGAACAAATACAAACAATGAACACAACAGAACTTTCTTTTATCATCCAGTTTGACAGTCAGTTGTAACGGGAAAAGAACATAAATACCTTTTTTAAGGGCTTTATTATGTGGTATCGGACAGGTGCGTAACCTCTGGTACTTTCCGATACCAGCTTCTTTGGCAGTATCAATACTGGTATTGATATCGGAACATTGTACTTCAGATAGAGTATTAGGGGACCAATAAGGTCTATATAAAAGAGACTTCAGATACAGTATTAGTGGACCAATAAGGTCTATATAAAAGAGACTTCAGATACAGTATTAGGGGACCATTAAGGTCTATATAAAAGAGACTTCAGATACAGTATTAGGGGACCATTAAGGTCTATATAAAAGAGACTTCAGATACAGTATTAGGGGACCACTAAGGTCTACAGTATATAAAAGCATCCAAAGAGCACCATGTCATTGGCATAACACCAAGTTGTGGAAAGGCTGCAGTGATGCATGTGTGAACACGAGTATGCAACGTGTGTTTAACTGTGTGCTGTAGATCCAAGTCTATCAGGTTATCACTCAAAGCAAAGTGAAAAAATTTTTTTTTAACAATTAAGCAACTACAGTAGCTAACAAAAAAATTATAAAAATTCTATTCTATAATTCTATTGATACACTGTCTTCTCAGTTAAAGCCTACGTGGACCACACCATAGCTGAATGTTGAATTTGAGTTGAGTGAATTTCCAGCATGACAAGTGCTTCAAATTGAAATGTGCATATTTCCCATGTTAAGTCTCATAAAGTTGTATAATGTGAGATCATAGCGCCTTTGTGATCGACAGACATGGAAATTAGAATAATGAATGGCTCTCGGAGGACAGCTCCTCCATTCTGAGTCCACTGACGTGCAGATACGTGGTCCCAAGAGGGCTGCCAAACATGGGAGAATAATTTGTTTTTATTATCAGTTACCAAAAGGGGGTAGTAAAGGTGTGTGCTTCTAAGCCTCCCTTTATGTCTTTGTTTTATGAGATAACACCACTGGCACAAGGCTTAATGAAGAAAAATGGCAAAAAATGAGAAAGATAAGTATTGAAGTAACTTCAGTTTGTGCATTGCACAATGTTGAATTATTTGACAAGTTTTTAAATTAAAGTAATACCAAATCACAATGTGTCACATTTAACAGCACAAGGCCTATGCTAATTTAAATCAACACTTAAATCTGCCTCAAGAAACATCACAGATTGTTTTTCTAATCTGTTCCGCAACAAGCCAACCCCAGGTCCCATGATTTCTTAATTTGGCAGAACCATATTATTACTAAGGAAGACAGGAACAGCTAGAGGCAAAAGGAAGGAAGACAGAGTAAAGATTTCCCATTATATGTCAAGTATGTTATCTATGTTGCTAGCTAAAAGGATGGCCCAAAGGCATATTCCATCCATGATTGCATTTATGTAAACTTATTATTTCTTTTTACAGCCTATGGTGATGTAATGCATGAATGCCGCATATCTGAAGTACCACAATAAGCAAATGATGTGGTCTTTGTAATCTAATGGAAAAGGAAAAGGATGATTGCACCTATGTACAATGGCTTCATATAGTGCTTTACAGAGAACCTGTGTATGAGCAAAATTGAAAAAAAACAAAAAGTGTTTGGGAGGATTTAATGCTAAAGTCTTCCACACGTCATACAGTATAATCAGTTAAATCAATCACTGGTGCGAGGAAAGAGATCCGGAGAAAATACTGTAATTTTAGAGAGCAATTACACCTGTGCAAATACAATCTGTTTTGTGTTGATGTGATGTGTATTTTTGAGCATAATTTCAGAGCGCTGGCCATTGAATAAACATGGACTATACCTTTAGAAAACAAAAAAGGGTCTTTTCACCTCTAAGGATTTTAAAATCAAATCGTCATTTGTAATTTTGTTATATATTATGCTACATTTGCACAGCTGCAAATGCCTATAATGACTTATATGCATACAACTGAATAAAACCCAGATATACAAAACTAATAATAACCAGCTGCCAAAGTAACAGTGGAAGCAAACATGCAAAAGACTAAAGGACACAGTTTTCTGCACTTAAGGATTTCAAATGAAACAATGAAGTCAACCTTTTCTAACTGACAGCAAGAAATGAGCATTCATTGTTTGAAACACAGACATTACCATTCCTCATGATAGTAATTAATTAGCCGTTTACTTGAAGGTGATCTCAGCTCTGTGGCTCCCTAGCCAATCCGCTGGAGATGGAACTAGGGAGTCATTCTTTATAAAGAATGCAGTGATATTGGACTACGTGATTTGTTAGTTAATATTATCCAATCAACCACAAACATAACTTTTTTTTTTTTAAATGCCAATGTCTCATTGACCTCCTGGTTTTGTGCTGATTTAATGGTCTTTTTTTAATGACATAGGGGGGCGGCTGTGGCTCAGGAGGTAGGGGTCGCACACTAATTACTGACGGTTAGCGGTTCGATCCTGCGCTTACCCTGCCCACATGTAGACGCGTCCTTGGGCAAGACTCTGAACCCCTGATTGCTCCTGACGGTCATGCCAGTACCTTGCGCGGTAGCTTGATATCATCTGACTTGGCATCAGCAGATACTCAATATTAAAATACATGGATCAGGAGCATAAAATCTGATATAACTACTTGCTGAATGGCATTCAGAGAACATGTGAATCCCTACATGAAGCCAAAAAAAAATAAAAGTGTGACCTTCCCATTTTAATACGGTTGCTCTAATTATTAAACCTTCCAACTGTACTAACCCATCTGGCATGGGTCACTGTACCCAACTATTCTCATTGCTCAAACTTTTGCAGCTGCAGACTGCTGGCATCACATTATCTTCTGGGTCTGAATAGATCCTTGGGGCAACATAGCAGTATTTTTCTATTTTTAACTGGTGCGGGTCAGCCAGGTCTAGCATGGTTTTGTTGCTGCGGCTCATGTCAAAAGCATTGAAATGTGTAATACATTTACAACAGCTGACCCCTCTGTCAGTTCAGCAGCTACATTTATTCTACTAAATGGTGGTAAATAAATACACCCTACCACATTGTCTTGCCTTTGCTGTGCTATTTCCGTGTCCTTTAAAAGAACTCTATGTCAATGGTGTAAAATAGTTGAAAGTGTTCTAGTTGTGCTCTACACTGTGCAACCTTAAAAAAAGACACTGTAACAGCAACATCTGCCACTGTGTATACATATAAAAATAATGTCCCATTTGACACCTAAAACGCTCCATCTTACCCCATGGTGTAAACTTATTTGCCTTTTCTCCCAGGGACAGGTCTATAACCACCGTATACCGTGTCTGCCAACACCTAATATCACTATTTCTAGAGTGGTTGATATTGATGTTACAGACTATTATCTGACATAGACCACAATAAGGTGTAGGTTATAGCTAAACCTCGGAGTCGAGTCCGAGAAAGAGAAGTTGGAAATATTTCAAAAATGAATATGACAGCAGTCCTGCCCATCCTTCCCTCTACAGCCGTGTGTGTGTGTGTGTGTGTGTGTGTGTGTGTGTGTGTGTGTGTGTGTGTGTGTGTGTGTGTGTGTGTGTGTGTGTGTGTGTGTGTGTGTGTGTGATCATTCAGCAACTTGCAAGGGCCTCCCATTTGCAACAAGCTATTTTGAAATACAATGACAGAGCGGGATGTGGAGGAGCTAAGATGAAGGGAAATATGGGTCGGAATCACCAGACACCAGCCAATACGATATCATCACAATATTTATGCCACAATATGATATCATTACCATATTAAACATATTGCAATATTCTGCGATACATTGCAATATTTTTCCCAATTTCAAATGATGTCCCTAAAAGGAAACTTTGTCAACATCTGTTTTATCTTAAAAGATACATTTCTCTGTTTGTTCATCTCACTTCAATTTTATTGCTGCAAAATGGGATTGTCAAGCAGACAAACTGACCAAAACATATATAATAAAAGAAAAACATACTTGGCGCATACAGCATTGCCACTAAAAATATTGCAATACTATGCTGTATCAAGTTTTCCCCCCACCCCTAATGGATAACCAGGCTTTTGGGAACGAAGTAGTGCATACCTAGTATTGTTTTTTGTAAATTGTTTTTCAATTTGGATAATTTGGATCAATCTTACCTCCTATGGTTGCATTTCAAAGATGCACGAATATGTGGCGTCATCAGCGCCATGGAATTATGCATGAATCACCAAAATATTGCGGTAATCAGCTGAAATTCTAAGCTAATAGGTGTAATGCCACAGTGACAAAGTTAAACAGAGGTCTTACTTTTGGGTTTACACGCCGAGCAAAGGTAAGGGAGCTTCTAGTTTAGTGTTCTTGAGAATATGTTCCACCTCGCTGTTGTTGACATGCAGTGAAAAAAGCCATTTAAAGAACTGGTAACATGAACATATTATTTGGTAGAGAGATGAAATTAAATGGCATTGGCATTTGGAACTGTTCCGTCGAGGTGATAAACACTTCTTAACAGACTGTGCTTGCAAGCTTGTTCTACACATCGTTGATCGTTAATGGGTTCAGCCATAAACCAGGGTGTACTGCAGAATAAAAAAAAAAAGAAGACATGTTTAAGGAGAAAGATGCATCCTCAATTGAGTCAGGAACCAGTCGTCTGTAGCAGTTCACTTTTCTGCAGTTGAAAATGAAAAGTCATGTTCGCCAGTTGTTAAATATCAAAGGTCATATTCTGAGTCGTCTTTCTAGAAGAACGATGTGCATGTTCAGCGCCCACGAATCCGCTTTTTATTTTGTTTCCTCTCTTGCCTCAGTGATTTTTTTTTCTCAACAACTGATGTGGGAAAATAAAGTCAGTTTGACAACCCAAGAGGTCGTACACACACCTGCACTTCCCCTAGCATGGCGTAACACATGCGGCTACCGCGGTGTCCAGGCTAGACTGACAGGCTCCAAAAGGCCTCTAAAGGTCATCCAATGAATCCACACGGGTGCCTTTCCTTCCTCAGTGGTCTCTATATGTTGCAACAACTTTTGTCTCGCTTGTCCTCCAGTGCCATTGATTGAAGAGGACATATGAGGGAAGGGCATCTTTAATTGTACATAAAATAAAGCTCCCAAGACAGTCCCCTCCCCCGCCCCCCCTGTCCGTTGTTGGATGGGAAGGGATTAATTAAGTACATCTTCAAAAGGCAGAGTTGACTCTGCAAGCAGTCGGTGATTATCTGTGATGGGTCTTAAGACCCAGGAGGGCGAACGGCTGCATGGCTGTGCTGCTGACAAAATGTTGGCAACTTTCTTTTAAGGATCACTGCGTGCAAATTCCATGTTAATTATTTCCCCTTACCCCTTTTGTTTTGCACGCTGTGTTTCATTAAAAAGCTTTTAGGAAGTTAACCTCGAGTTTCATGCAATGACTTTACAATCAGTTTGAAATCAGGTGCATGAACCAATGGCAAGGTATATCTATGTATGGGCCGATCTGTGTGTAGAATTTAAAAAATAGAAGTAGAATTTACCTGATTAAAAGTTAAAAGTTATGTTTATTTAGATTTTTTCTTTAGACTACATTGCTTGATTTACCTCCATTCCTCTAATCAACGGAGCTGATTATACTGAGTTGTTTCTACTTATAAATTACATGTACAATAACTGATCATTTCCCGTGGCTATATTTAATGAGGATGATGATTTTTTTTTCATAAATTTGTATTCTTATTTAACAATTCGGAGGAAGAATAACACATCTATGACATGCTGATCACCTTTTAACCCGTAGGAGTCTTGGGCTGTTTTGGACGTTTTTGAGTACTTTTTTTTATTTTTTATTGCAACTAACACGTTTAGAGTTTAAAAAACACAAACTTATTCAAACAAGCATTTTAAAAGATTTAAAATGTAAACACACACATTGTGAATGTCAAAATATACAAGTAAAGTTCAGAAATAATCAAGCTATATAGAAAATAATACTATTTACAAAAAAGCGGATGTAGCCATACATTTTTTTTCTTCTCATTTTTAGCTTTGTCACTCTTTAAAACAGTTGATGCAAACAATTATACGGAGGGCAACATTGGAGGCATTGCATTCCCAGAGTATTAGGGTTCAAAAATAGTACAAATACAACACAAAAAAGGTAAAATTGAGATAAAAGTCAAACTATGTACAGCAAATACAGCTTATTTTTAGCCGACAATTGCCTTTCTACACATCTACACTACCATCCCACTGCAGTGTTTCCCTGCCATGGCTCCATCTGCTGTGCAGTGACCACTATTTCATCACATCCAAGAAATTATGATGAACAGAAATCTAAAAATCTTTTCAGTAATTTTGTTTCTCGCATATGTACAGGCTTCCAATTAGGATTGCATGTTGGAAGCGGGTTCCCATCCACCCTGTTGGCAAAAATGGATTTCTTTTATATCACGGAAAGTGCAGAGACACAGTGATGCTATTCATCATCAGAAAAGTTACTCGGAGATCGAGTTACAAGGTGTACGGCGTCCTACGGGACATCATTGGTCAACCAACTAAGGGAAAATAAAGGTTTCTAAAAAGTAATCAAAAGGCTTGAATATGCAATGTCGAAATGACTCTTAAAATAAATCTTACAAACATTATAGTACGTCATAAAATAATCTAAAATCTTTTTCAAAATGAATGAATTACTATGAGATCAAACACACACACACACACACACACACACA
>NC_045754.1:5570610-5575167 GCF_008692095.1 Etheostoma spectabile
CACACACACACACACACACACACACACAATTGCATTCTTTCATTCAAGTCCCAATTCAAACTCTCATAACTGGATTCAGTGATTGGCACTACTGTAAAACTAAGTGTCATATTCTAAATCTATTTTACTTTGTTATTGTGTTAACTTGTTGGAAAATGTTTCTGACGTTGTCATGACAGTCTGTCCTAATAAAACAGACAGAAACCAGACACCACCGCTGAGCGCTGGTGTTAAAGTCTGCCCCGCATGATTTATAAGAAATGATTGTATTCCAACAGCTTTGATTCTCTAGGTGCTTGTCAATCTGCATCTCCTCAAACCTATCTCATTCCTCTCATGGCGCCAGAATGATACGGCCTTAAAACTGTTACCCTGCAGTCAAAACACACGCAGTAATTCAAATCTCTGCATAAACTAATGTTGTTTGACAAGCCATAAGATAAGATTTACTTTATTTCATTTGTCCTACTTTTCCCCCTCTTTTTAATCTCAGCACATTATACCCATGGCAATAACACAATATTTCACCTTGTGAGAGGCATTCTGAAAAAAAAGACAAAAATGAAATTTCATAAGATGGACGATTTTGGCCTGCAAACCACCTCAAAGTCACATACCTGAACATGAAAAAAATGGAGGATGGTACCCTATCAGCAGAGGATGACTTATTGCTGCAAGGCAGCCTATAGACAATCTGTCCCATGGTATAATATGTGTGTAAATGATAATGTTAAAGGTTATTGTCATGCTTCACTGCTGACTCAAAATACATTGCCTCTCTGGAAGCTGGCTGATCATTAACTCAAGGTGTCAGGGGACACACATTTGCTCAGTGGCATTCTCCAAAGCCAAAAAGGAATGTAATGCTTTTTCTCCAGAGAGAGGCACAAAAAAGATGCTCTAGTTGTCTGATCTCAGGTATCAGTGCTGAATATCTTAAAACCAACCACTTGAATATCTTTAGTTTTAGCTTTAACCTTGAGAAGACAGTGTCTTCTCTTGACATTTCTTTAACTACTACCGACTTCCAGTAACTCTCATTCTTAGGGTTTGATGTGATGTTTCACAATCTGCAGCTTACTATCATTGATCTGGTGGCAACTCCATTCTGTATGGACATACAGTATTACTAACTAGTTGATGGTTTTTGAACGCATCGTTCTACGCTGTATGCAAACATTGATTTTATAGGAACATTTATCGACATCCAAGCATTGGACGCAGACAAAAATGAATCTGTCAAAGATCAAAGGGACTAAGAGAACATGGCGGACGGAGCCAGGGACTTGTAATTACAGATCACAATGTAGCTTTGAGTTTGACCTTACAGGGGTGATGAATGGAGCAAGTCCTATCCATGACATACAAGCAGAGAGTCATCAACGTTTGTGGGCAACTACAAGGTATAAGGTAATTAATCATGCAACATGGGCCCCGGCCTGATTTTAATTACCGGCGAAACACATGTTCCTGGCTGTCTTTGGGGAAGAGGGAAAAGACTGGCCTGAGCTCAACTGTCACGGCCTTTGCAATATTTATGATCCAACTATTGCAGCTTTTTGACTGTAATCTGTTATACTTGACTAAGAGCTGTCTGAACAGTTATGGCATTAAATCACTAAGGTCCTTCCAGTTTCCACTGTTTCCAGACAGGATAATCAATTTAGTTTATGTTGGTAGGCAATCATTTTAAATCAAGATCATAAAAAACGGTTGGCAAATATTTCCAAGCAGCAAAATGACAGCAACTTCTGTAACTAGTTAGTTTCACTTTAAAAGTCCCATGATATGGTGCACTTTGGATGCTTTTATATAGACCTTAGTGGTCCCCTAATACTATATCTAAAGTCTATTTCCCAAAATGCAGCCTTGGTGCAGAATTACAGCCACTAGAGCCAGTCCCACAATGAGCTTTCTTTAGTATGTGCCATTTCTGAGTCTGTAGCTTTTGAGGACGGGGGGTGGGGGTGGGGGGGCAAGGTGGAGGCTGGGGGTGTCAACTGCCACTTTGCTTGTTTGAAAGCCATGATGTCTCTCTCTCATGGGTGGGCCAAATTCTCTGGGCGGGCAAAGCAGAGAAAGTTGAGGTAACCTTGCCCCTAATGACCTCATAAGGGGCAAGATTCCAGATCAGCCCATCTGAGCTTTCATTTTCTCAAAGGCAGAGCAGGATACCCAGGGCTCGGTTTACACCTATCACCATTTCTAGCCTCTGGGGGACAATAGGCAGGCCTCATAAAGTAAAATGTTCATGCCATGGGACCTTTAAACTTAATTTATTTGAAATCTGTTCTCACGGTGCAATTAAGTCAATTATAATCAAAACACTGTCACAGAGTGACGTATGCATTATTCGAGTTTTATGGCTGAAAAAGCAACTGATGACTAGCAATATAATTAGGGGTATCCAACAGATGGCATTATTAAAAAAGAGAAGGTACTGTATGAAGAACTTGTTAACATGTATCAGGCTACATTGCATTGTGGTCCATTAACTTATTACTGATTTATGTTTTTTTTTAATGAAAGTGAGAACAGCTACATCACACACTTGAATAATCAATAATCAGCAAGTCTCCAGTACAACTCCCAGGGTATCCAAACAATTATGCCAAACAACATGGAAACAGTCACATTTCTGTTACAAGCAACCAATTTGTGCCTAAAATTAAAAGCATAAAATTTGCCCTTATTTAGTCCGACTAACATAAATGGCTGTGTATGTCAGTGTCATCATAAATGTTAAAAAGTCTGTCACAGACGCAGAATGATGCATTTTTGTTTCACCAAGTTTAGTATAACTTCCCCATTTCTCCCCATGTTTAAACTAAACTACTGTATGTCTGAAGTTACATCTGGTAACATCTGGTGCAGCAGCCTGCAGACCTTTGGCAAAACTCGAGGGTTTGGATGTTTTGGCATGCCTGTTGGGTGCACTGTTCCTTTATGCAAAGTTATTTTTGACTTTTGTTTCTAAATAAGATTGTTTGCTAAAAACAACTAGTAAATAGTTAGCACCATACAACGTATGTATGCTTATCATTTTGTTATGATGTGGCTGCTCTGATGGCACATTATCAATCCTCCAGTAAAACCCTTTCTGCGAAAAGATCTGCACAAAGATCTGCGTCTTTAACACATTGATTTATCACTGTGGAGCTCCAGTCGACGGTGCACCTTTCAAAGACAACTACATTACGGTGGGTCAACTCATCACCTATATAATAATTCATGTCATAGACAGTGGGTATTCCTGGCAGCACTGGGATGCCTCCCAGCCATGTTGTAGGTTAAGTTACAGAGCCAGGGAGATAATTGTATCAAGAATGAAGGTGTTTCACATAACTACGATGACACCTGTCTCTACTACAGGCAGCTCGGCAGCTGGAGGAACAGAAGGCATTGATATTAAGAGAAAGTAGATGCTCTGCGGTTGGCTGACCCCAAAGCTTGAGCCAAAATATTTACAATCAAAGCTCCATGTCATGTCTGTTTAACATTCAGGATGGGAGTTATATGCTGCAATGGTGCTGAATGTCAATTGGAAAGGCATTCTGTTCCGAGTGTGGGACCTGAGTAGAATGCTGGCAAAAGTTGTGAGAAATATGAAAAGTAATAGAGGCAGCAGATGTAGTACTTTCGCGGGGCACTGAGATGACAAAATGAAATGTCTTGACTTTTGTTGTCAAGATGCACCAAATGTTGTTTTATCAAATCTGGCAATGTGAACAAATCAACCTTGAAGAGGTTTCTTTATCATACATCTCAACAAACGATCTTGCACACGAGCAAAAAAAACAAACATGAAAAAACCTGTTAGTGTCAAGTCATTTACTTCATTCACTAAACCTTCACATTCATGATTAATGCATATATTCATATCTGCCTGATCCTGATATACTGTAGACAGGGCAGAGAGAGAGAGAGAAAGAGAGAGAGAGAGTGTGTTGCCCTAAGCCAAATAAGTCAGGCAGCACTATGATATCACTACGAGCGACGACCTCAGAGCTATGAGCTGCCGGCCATGACTTAAATCAGACAAAGACAAGTGAGTGAAGGAAGAAATATCCAAATAATTTATTCATTTATGGATTCAAAGTTCTTTAAACACATTGTTTTATTTTAGAATTAGCTGACAGCACTCGTGTAACTAATGGAGTCTTGATTCAAATTTCAGAGATATTTTCCTCTTCCAATGACTCATACAGCACTTCTTTCATTTTACTTAAAAAATACAAAAACAAAAACGTAATGTTTTCCTGGGGGGTCCTGTTAGTTGATGTTGAAACTTCAGTGGTTTTGACAAAGAACCATTCATTTCTTGGAATGTAAAAAAAAAAAAACAAACGTAAAATGTGTACGGGTAATAACATCATAACTTTTTTTCAAATCCATAGCCAAATCAGGTTAGGTTAGAGCCAGCAGCACAGGCCACCAGCCCGCTGTGAAATTCACCAATCAAGTATGTCTCATCCGATTACGCAATTAATCAATAGAAACATAGGTAGAATAATCTCTAACTAAAAAAAAAAGAAAAAAAAAAAAAAAATCGGTAGC
>NC_045754.1:5575177-5579344 GCF_008692095.1 Etheostoma spectabile
CTGCCGGGGGGGCCATACCCTTTTTTTTTGGGCTGTACCTGAGACAAGAGTTTGGCATCTTGCTTTGAGGCTCCACATGTTTTTCCTCCAGACAGCACCGTCTGCCAACGTTCACATGTAGCAGAATACTTTCCAATCTTTGGTTAGAGTTGTATGGTTGTCCTCGTTCTGCTCTGGAGCCGAAGGCAAGAGACGGCGGATGAAAGCGGTGAAGAAAGTAACAAAATTAACTAGTGAAAGAAAATAGTATGAATAAAGCTGAGGTTGAGCTTTCAAACATACAGTAGGTGACACTTGTTGTTGGACCGAAGCCAACGTTTCACTTGACGAGGAAGTTGCTCTGTTGTACAAAGAGCCATCTTTGGTAGGAAGTGCATTGACTCAGGGTTTTTGACCTTAAAGAGTAACTTAGCATCCGGCTAAAAAAAAGTGGTGCTCTTTCTTGCGAGTGTGCTACACCTAACAGGATTCCATGTGTCCTGGCCATACCCTGGAGAACACTCACTGCAAGGTAAGAAGTTAAAGTACTGGAAGAAAGTGTTATTTTTGGAGGGTGTTGAGTTACTCTACGGTAAAAAGTTTTCAAATTTGGAGGGAGCTGGTCCAAATATGCCTCATATTACTGGTATTGTATTGAAGGCCCCAGTCACATCGATCACGTCAGAAGCATTGAATGCAAAATTGAGACAGCTTGAATCTATAAGCAGAACTGGAACAAAATCTAACCCCTACCCTACAGATATGAGGTCTGTGGTTGCACATTATTTAAATATTTGTCAATTTCGTAAATGATTATCTGATAAAATGGTAATGAGTACGTTCAACCATTAAAAGGTATTGTCATGAGGCATGCAGTTCCCAGGAAGCTGAAGTAAAGTCTTGCATCAGCATTGTGAATAAATTGCCACTGCTTATGAACTTACAGCGTGATCCATAGTGTTGGTTCGCTGCAGTGCAATAACTGTATTGGATTCTCCCATTAGCCTATGCAAAATTTAGCCATTAGCGCAACCACAAGTCATTCTGCGGAACATATGAAAGGGGCTGTTGCAGTTCATTAGCGTAATATGGACAGTCATCATGCATCAATATGCACCCATTACCACACCTCTCACTCCCCCCACATAGCCACTTACCCCTCCCACCTCACAGTAACAGTAAAGTGACCAATTGTGAGGACAAATATGACTGCTCTGCTCATCCAGTTTGCATCTGGGATGGTATGGCAGATGGTAGAGCGAGGGAGAGGTGCATGACCCAGCATACTGATGAAACTAAATGGAATATAAGCAAGTGACAACACTGAAAAGATGGGGAGCTCTCTGTCCAGCAACAATGTACATCAAGGCATACAGTTTAACAGCACTGGCTTTATCTTTACTTTATTTGATTATCTAGATTAAATTTGTTAATCTCTGTCTGCGGTCTCATTCCATATCGGTTACATTCCTATCACATCTGGCCGTACACTAGCATCAGGGCCTTGCCAGAGACACCATCCCACAGATGAAATTCAATAATGGAGTTTTAGGGCTTGAGTAGGATCTAATTTCATGCTAGGCCACTCATAAAATTGTTGTATAAGCTATTGTAATTTCAAAAGCACCATTATCCTTTTTTACATAGCTTGCAGAACCATTCTCTGTGAACACCCTGTAAGACTGACATCCTGATGCAACACAATGTCCATGCGGTCTGTTATTTTGTTTTACACCATTTGCAAATGGTCTTATTTCTGTTTCTCATTACCCTAGATTAAGGACAGAAGTGGAGCCTTCCAACATGTCTCTAAGGTTCATTGACAGAGACACTGTCCTCCTGCACCTTGTTGCCGTTGTGCTACTGATGTGAAAGCAGCATGTCAGCAACACAACACCAGCAGCAGTCTCCACCGGATCAGTTCAGCCACAGTACTAATATCCACTCACAAGCAAGTTGACAGAGCTTACGGCCCACTACACAATCATGTAGTCAATTTTAGGTTCTCTCTTTTAACCCTGGTACTTGTGCTAATTCAAGAGAAACATATCCATACTCAGGCCCCTCTGTTTCTGACAGATCATTATTTTTAGGGTATGAGGGTCCGGTCCGGCAACATTTCACAGTTGGGTTGCAAATATTCACCTTGTACGGGAAGAAGAGGTCCCAGGGAGGCTGGAACACTTTCCTAATCCGACATTCATAACAGATCACAATACCTTTTTTTTCATAATAAATATTTTAAATATAGATAACAAATTTAAAGTGCATGGCATATACACAGGCCAATGTGGATTTCTACTATATCAATATTGTCTTATATGGAGTATTAAATAAAGTTTTTTTCTAGCAAACAAGAATATAACTTATACTTTCTGGAAAGTATTTTAGAATCCTTTACTAATCAAACCTTAATGCAACTATGCACCAAATGACATTCATGACTAAATCTGACTGATTTATGTGCACTGACAAAGTTCCCTGGTGGTAGAGTGGTGACAACCCTCGCCTCTAGAGCCACATGCGCCCTCTCTGTCCTTGGGCCGGTTCCTGACAGAAAAGTTCCAACTGTGCGATGTGCTCTCTTCTACTATGGCTGAAGTCATGAAAAAGTACTAAGGAGAGCTGACGTCCTTATCTTTAACCCTTGTGTTGTCTTTCTGTTAACCTTGCCCTTCCAGGTCAAAAATTGATTTGTTTGAATTTATTTATTATTATTTATTTGTCAATTTTTCCAGCTTTTGGCGCTTTTTTTTTTTTAAAAGCTGAGCTGGTTTAATAACAGGTTTTACACTTATCCTTGGAATTCATGATCAACAAACCTAATTTATATCAAATTATACATACGTTTTTTTTTTTTTTTAAAGGCAGAAATGATTAATTATTTTGACTACTAGTGGAGTCAAAGTTGCTACTAGTGGATCTCAGATGGGTAGATGTCAAAAGTTTAGTCCAGATATTGTTTTGAAATCATTAAAAAAAAAGAATTGTAATGCTATAAGATTAAACAAAACACCCCAAAAATTCAATGAAAGTAATCATTAATTTTACCTGAAGAACATTGTATGGAAACATCCATTTTATTTCTTTTGGTTGAAAGAAATCCATATTTCTGATATAAAACACATTGAAACGGGTCAGTTTGACACAAGGAAAACACAAGGGTTAAGGATAGATATGACAAAGAAATGTTCAAACTGACTGCACTTGGTTGGAAATCCCTGCTTTGATGAGGACCTTAAGTCAACAAATAAATCCTAGATTTGACCGATTCATATTAAAACCATGGCCAGACACAACCAGCTGCCAGTGCCTTGAACGCTACATTTGGTCACCGCTGACCGTCCAATACAAAAGACGGTTACGAGCATAAGTCAGAAGAAAACACAGCTACATGAGCAACGCACTAGTTCAACATGGGATCCTTCACAAGCTTTTAGATGCACTGGTTCAAACTGAAGCATATCCTTAGCTGTGTAGACAACTTCCCTCGACCTTGCACCTGAACTTGAATTAGCATGTACAATACTCAGGTTTGTTTTATAATGTTTCAAAGAATTTATTCGTTCTCTGTTAAAAAAACAACTCTTTGATTTCCACTTCTTGTCCTTTTTACAGTCATTTTCTTTTCAATGTTGCACATCTATAGCCAAACATCTGGTCCACAGTGTGCCGACAATGTTTCCTCAAAGTTTCAGGGTAAAAAAAACTAAAACCAACAAGGTCATGTTAATCTGTGCTTAAACAGGAAGCTGACCTCAGTACAGGAAGTGGCACTTATCACTGTGCCCTCTGGTTTTTGAGTTGTGAGCAGTGTGACGGCTTAGCCATGTGCTGGCCTGCTGTCCCTGCTGCTACTGCTACTATATATGCCTTAGTGGTCTGGGAATCCCAGCCACTAGAGCCAGTCCCACAATGAGCTTTCCTTAGTATGTGCCATTTCTGTGTCTGTAGGTTTTTTCTTTTTTTTTTCTTTTCTTTCTTTTTTATGTTAAAAAATGTTCATGCTATGGGACCTTTAAAAAAGTAAGCTCTATTCTATTGAGTCAGTAAGACTATTTGTTCACAATAAGACAAAGAATGATTCTGTTTTTCACACAACAATTGTGTGGGGACCTGCATTCCTTTATGCAAAATTATTTTTGACTTTTGTTTCTAAATAAGATTGTTTGCTAAAAACAACTAGTA
>NC_045754.1:5579354-5579526 GCF_008692095.1 Etheostoma spectabile
ACCATACAACGTATGTATGCTTATCATTTTGTTATGATGTGGCTGCTCTGATAGCACATTATCAATCCTCCAACAGTGGGGACCTGCATTTCTAGGCAGCACTTTGCTTGATGTAGTAAACAGGATTTATGACAAATTGTCTATTAATGACTCGTGATGTACGAGCCATAAG
>NC_045754.1:5579536-5589536 GCF_008692095.1 Etheostoma spectabile
GTTCATGTGCTGAATGCCCGGCCATGCAAATGTGCAACCAGAAGAAGACTCATTAGGCAAAGCAAGGGAAGTTTATTTATAAAGCATAATTTAAACAAAAAGGGAAATTCAAAGAGCCTAAATATTGCACATATTGCAAAAATATGTTATTAAATGAGGACTACAAAATACAACCTAAATCAAAGAGCTGTACACAACTTTAAGCAGTTACATCCAGAAGGAAACAATATTTTTGTGCACTCGATACTTTATTTTTGTTCTTGTGAATTGCAGGTCAGCTTGAATCGGAGGTTTTAATTATGAAAGTGCTGCCAGTCTGTAACACCGAGGTACTCAACAAGATCAAAGTGAACGCGAGACCCACCTACACCTACACTCTCCTTTCAGAGAAGTTAAAGAGTCAAATCACTGCAGTAAGCAGTTCGCTGTTTCAGAATGTGTTTAAAGTAATGTTTTGGCTGCTTTCGAAAATTCAGCAACTTTCAAAAAAGGTAATTTAACACCATATTTTCTATGAAGACATTACTCTAAACATTACCATGGTGTATAATTAAAGATGTTTGTTTGTTTCTTGAACAGAAGCAACTGTGCCTGGCTCTCAAATAATGTCATACCATGATCACTTGAGGCCAGAAGAGGCTGTAAAGGCAGTAGACTAAAATGCCGCCCACTGGATTAAGGCTCGGTTGTGAAATACTAATGGTAACCATAATTAGGATATTGAAACTCATGATAAGTTGACTGTTAAGTGGAGGGACTGGCTAACGGTGAGTCACTTAGCGGTTCGTTAGCGTGACCTTGGGTTGGCAGAATAATGAGGAGCAGAAAAATAACCGGCAAGAAAATTCCTAGAAGATTAATTACCAAAACAACAAAAAAATACCTAGTGTTTTACACACATTAGACACATCTCCCCTCCATGGTCCATCCATCCAATTAATTTGCTGTAAGCTGCTGTATCATCTCTGAGGACAGCAATCTGCACACAATACTGCAATAGCAGTGTTTTGTTTGGAAACATAATTGCTCTATAGATAGCCCAAGAACAGAACAGAATGTAATTACACCCTACAGAGATGTGCTCACTTGCTTGCTACCACTGTATGTGCTGTCCTTTCTATGAGGAGATCTGGCACATGTGGGCATTTTTGTTTTTCAGCATAGAGCTTACACCACCCATGATGCCTCTGCAAGGCCAGCATTTATGGAGGTGGCAAGAGGGAGCCCTTTTTAGCTGCTGTGTGGGTCGGCCTCTGAGGCGTGCAGTTGGGAGATATCTATCTCATTTCTGTCCTATCAGCACATCACAAACAGACAGCAACATTAGTATACGTCAATCACAGCTGGAAAATGAAAAGTGCTGTGAGGCAAACACACTCCATTAATACATACAGTGGCATGGGGCACTCTACGGACACAGATGTCAGAAAACATTGATTCACATGGACGTTTCTTTTGGTTTTAATGCCATGGCTAGGGGCCTTGAGATTGCCTTTTACAGAAAAATGAGTCTCTCCTCTGGCTCTTTCACCGTGAGAGATAATGGCTTCACTCAATTGAATAACTGTTGATTATTGACTACTGACCACAGTAATGCTAATAAAAACTTTTTCCCCCATGGCCGTTATGGTCTCTCAAAGAACATCAAGAGAAAAGTTAAGTTCAAATCAAGTCTTCAAATCCATTTGGGAGTAAAACCCATAAATACCCCCCAAAAAACAAACAAAGACAAAAACAAAAACACCATAGTGTCTTCCCAGAACTTCAAAATGACCAAATGTGTCTCTTATGAACCACATTAATGTTTTACTCTCTAATTTAAACACTAACCACCTTATTGACTTCATTCAACTGACTTCGAACAGAGAAATATAAGGGAAGTATGATGCAATACAACCCAAAGTCTAACGTGTTGATTATGATGTTCAGACTTTTATAACGCTTGTGTGAGAGCTGTTGCTTCAAGACTGATAATTTCTCTTTTTTATTTTGTCAACACCAAGTACCAAGCATTATTTTGAATTAACGTCCCTCTGGCACAGTGCAATTACTTTTTGACTTTATTACGTAATTGTTTATTTATACGGAGGAGGATTAGGGCCACCGGTGAACATTTATTTGAGTTCTGACTTTAATCTCAGAATACTGACTTTATTCTCAGAATTCTTACTTTAATCTCAGAATACTGACTTTAATCTTAGAATAAAGTCAAATTCTGAGATTGAAGTCAGAAAAAAGAATTCTAAAGTTAAAGTCAGAATTCTGAGAATAAAGTCACAATTCAAATATATCAAATATTCAAATAATCCTCTTCTGTATATTTAGCTACTGTGTTAATTTTTGTGTTTTCTATTATAAATGACTACAGTAAAGTAAACGAAATCAACCTTGGGTAAAAAAAAGAAAAAAAGGTTCCCTTGTTGCTTCCAGACTTTAGTAAACATATACCAAAAAGGACACATCGGGAAATTGAATCACAATGAACTCTCAAGATAAAATGAAGAGACTTCATAGAGTGGGGGCAGATTTCTGTCGTTGCAGTGGTTTTTGTTGCCAGGGAATACATTTGACACAGTGTCCTTCTGCTCCAGCTGGCTGCCCGCCCAGAGGGCCACTGTGTCCGCCGTGATTAGTCAAAAGTGAGAAATGCAATTAAAATGGCAGGTAGCTGCTTCTTCTTGTTACGACAACTGAACAGAGATGTGTGGTGTCACAAGCTCTGGCGCATCCACCGCTGCACCACTCCGGTCTCCTGAGAGGACAAGCAGCACTTCTGGAACACTTAACTGTGTTTATCCCCAATTGGCGATGTGATTTCTTTGCAATTCCATCTGCAAGTCAACTGACAAGTTTAAGCTAGAAACAATGAGGTTCACAGAGAGTATAGATGTAGAACCGATAGAGCCTGATAAGCTGTTGTCCCAAACTAAGCCCAGTGCTCAAACTGTATGGGTAATGTCTTTACTGTCAATTTCTGCCAAAGACTTTTTAGCTCACTTCTCAGCCCGACGGACATTTGGCAAGAACACTAACGTCTCATCTTGATCACATCAGCATTAACGATCTTCTTTCAACCATCAAATTAAACTATACTTGTGTTAAAGTGTAACCTTGTGAAGTGGTATTAAAAGCAGACATGTTTAAAGGACTAGTTTGACATTTTGGATTTGCTTTCTTGCCAGAAATTAGCGCTCTTATCCGCCCGTTATACAGTACATGAAGCACAATACAGCCAGCAACTGGTTAGCTCAGCTTTGTATTAAGACTTTATGAAATGTCAAACTAGCGGTAAGCTGACCGTTTGACACTTCTGAAATCATTAAAGGATGAGCTGCCGAGCTTGCACGTGCTAGATGAACTCCATGTCATGTTAATTTGACAAGACAACGGCATCAGTCATCATAATCTCTCATCAGATTCCCAATGACAAAACTGTTCCTTGTTGTTTGAATACATCGCCACTGGCAAGCTGAATCTATGCAGACACTCTTCAGCCAGGGTAATCTATGTTCTGGTTGACAGAGCTGCACTTGGGGGGGGGGGGGGGGGGGGGGGGGGGGGGTCTAATATTTATAAGCATGCGAGGCTGTGATTTTTTATCGGGATGCTATTGCCATCTATTAAATCTCTCAACCTTTCCCCCAATGTATGCTTAAAGAGAGAACCTGTCAGTGAGAGAAAAAAAAACCCATCTCTGTAGCTTTCTTGTGCTTTAATCATTGTTTCATGCTCACATGCTGTGTCTGTCTTTGCACACTCCGTCTTTCTCCCTCTTTCTCTTTCTGCAATCATGGAGGATGTCTTTGGAGACCATTCATTGGGCTAATGCACAGAGTTCTTCCTACTGGGGAAGCAGCAGCAGCGATGGCTTGACCTCCGTATCCTGTGGAGTCTCACCGATACTGGTTTTACTAGGCCCGCCAGAAAAAAACACTGGCACACTTCACGGTCCCCAGGCTCTTTTAGCTGCCATGCTCCTTCTCATGTTGCATTATCTATAGAGTACGTCCAATCCTCAGGGCAGCATCACATTAAAGCCAATGTTCAATCCTTCCACTTAATTTATGAATAACGTGTTATTACTTTTCCATTCCCATTCAATATGGCTTTTGTGTTTGTTCCCAAATCGAATGCACTATTGTTTGTTCCTGCTATGACCCATTTTTTCCCCAACAAGGATCAATAGTTCATCTTCTCTTCCCTTATCTCAAGTACAATTTAAAACTATGGCAGACATAACTGACCATGTCCTCTTAACTACAATACATTTCCAAGAAGCTTTTAATTTTCAGAGCAAATGCCAAACACAAAAGCAGATGAATTGCTTTGGAGGTTATTGTATTTTGTAACCTTTTAAAGGGCAGTTTCTTACTGTGATTTGAAATGCTTTCTAACAGTAATTGTAATGTGAAAAATTCGAGCCATTTTCCAACTTAAAAAAAAAAATACATCAGAAAAACTAACTAACAAGTCAAACAGGAAGCAGCCATGGAAGTTGTGTTCTTAAGTCAACCATTCCAAAGAGGACGCTGTTCATGTTCTTAAGCCAATGAACTACATCACGTAGAACATAGTTCATATGTACACATGGCTGCATGTCCGGTGAGCCAAAATGGTTATAGTGTAAGTATATAATGTTTCTCACATTTACAACAATGCTTCACTGCATTAAAAAAAAAAACCTGCATCACCACTTTAACTCTGGAAAAGGGGCATGAGTGTAACATATAGTGTGTTGGTTTCCTAACCTGGGGATCTTGGCAAAACCGTCATTTTAGGGAACCAACACAGCAAACGTTTCTTCAAAAAGATTTTAAAAAAAAAGTTATTTTGCTAAAATAAGTACTTTTTGTAGCTTAAAAAAATGGGTTTAAATGTAAAATCAATAGACTGTGCAGAATGCTGTTTAAACTACTTATTGGACTGGTCATGTGTACACATTTATCTTCTATAGCACACACAGCATTGCTCCGTTGATCAACTGACAGTAAAACTAAATGTCTAAAGAGGCAATGTATGCCTACACATGTCAGGTGTGTCCGTCCAAACACCATAAGGAATTCACTTTTAAAAGGAATAGATTGGACTGTGATCTCTTTAGTGTTTATATCAATGCAGCATGAATATGAATCCCTTCTTAGGGACCCACCAACCACCCAATTTAAACTTAAGATCTAGGGTCTTTCAAAGGAGCTTGTCTGCCACTCATTTGAACTTTGTCACTGCCTTTTGAAACTATCGCAAATCTCCATACCCATAGTAGCAAAAAATATGGTTCAATTTGTCTTTAACTTTGAGCCTTCCTCTTGTGACTGCATTCATATTAGCGGAGTCTTCACTATGATGTCTTGGTATTGCCATGTGACCGAACTGTAATTTCACTTCTACATTTAATTAGCATTTCAAACGAATAACAATCGCCTCTGCCAATCCATGTCTCATTAGTGGTCTCTATTGAAAAGACTCTGAAGTTGCTTCATTAACATAGGTACGTTTCTCTGAGTTCCCATGGTTCTTGTTGTTGCCGTTTCTCTTCTGGTGTTACACAGAATTAGAATACCATTAGTTTCTGGATAAGGTTGGAAGATGAAACGCTGTGTTTTCATCACAGCGTTGCCCCGAGGGACACTATGTCAGTGGGAGCAATAGTTGCTTGTGACTACTTAAATACTCTGTCGCTGCCCATTTCTACAAAACCCTTTGTCTCTTGACCTTTCAGCTCACACTTGTTGTATTTAAGCAATAATGCTATTTGGAAGCAGAGATATTTCTTTTGTTCTGTCTATGAATTTTTTATTGATAAAAAAAAAAAAAAAAAACAACAACAACAACATGAGTCAGCCTTAAACGGGTTCAGAAAAGCTCACTAATCTCAACACTCAGTGCTTTCCAATGGAAAAGTCCTCTGGCATTTGCTTTCAAGATGCATAAACGTTGTACCAGTACCAGCCACTTAGGGAGAAAAGCAAATGGAAAAATGATTTGTTACAAAGAGATACTGGGAGATTAGCCCTCGGTCTAGCTGCCTGAAGACAGTAGCATGCGTGAACTACTGAAGGCATAGTAAAACATCGGATTGAGCTAGACTAAAAGGAAGACGAAGTGAAAGAATACCAACAAAAAAAGCCAAAGAAAATAAAAATTAGAGGAAACATGTTTATAGCAAGACACAAATGTCCTCAAAAAGTATAACACAATAGTAGCTCTTATCGTCTGCTGATTTAGTAAGACATTGCAGTCAGTTTGAGGATGGAGCAGATTTTCCCAGGGAGTACGGAAGCCAATTTCTGCATTAAATATGGTGTAAAAAGACTTTCAGTGCAGCATTTCACCTAAGCAGTTATCCTGGATGTCACGCATCGATGTGCTTCAAAGTGATGGCTCGGTTGATGGATTTTGTAGAGGGCCAAGAAATGTATGTAAGTATGTGTTTTCTATTATATTTGTCTTTCCATTTGATTAAAAGATATTACGATCAGAAAGTAAATGATGATTGTGTATACAAGGTATACAGGTATATAAGGTTATAAAAATGGTAGTCAAATGTTAAATTAGGGCTGTTAGGGCTGGAAAGAATCATAATCACAATTATGTTGGTCAATATTGAAATCACCATTATTTTACACAATTACTCATTGACTTTTGGACAGACGTAATTGTTGAAATAAAATAAAAAAATAAAAACTGCGAAACAGTGAAAACACCTTGAACTGTGGAATTTCCCTCCAGTACTTTTCCCGTTTGAGTTTTTGTTTCACAGGACAAAATAAGACTTGACTTCCAAAACGTTATGTGAAAAATAATTGTTTTTCTCAATAACTATTTTAGGAGCAGAAATCACAATCACGATTAAATATTGATTAATTACACAGCCTTACTTCACAATAATCCGACACATTATGAGATAGAATGTTGTTAGTAATTGAACTCCAAAGGGCTCCTAGAATATTGTTGTTTGGTCATCTAGTCGCCAATCCTCCCTCTCTCCCTCTCTCTCTCTCTCAAAATACAATGTCTTTCAGTGGGATCCAAAAAATACGTATTTAAATGATGTACCACTGAGACACAGTGCAGCTGCCATTTCTTACTTAAAACTTCAGTTAGTTTAACTAAAGAGGAGTGTGTTAAATTGCTGATGTTCCATTTAAAAGCCTTTCTGCTTCCGTGCTTGTATCTACTTCCAGTGTGCGTAAAGTTCTGACATAAAAGAGACGAGGATTTAAGAAGTTGTATCCCTGGAGTTCCTCAGCTCCTACTGTCACTGCAGTGCTGGCTTGCTCGTTGCTCTTCAACCTAAGCTCATTATCCCAAAGACTTAAACTGAAATGTAATATTACCACTGGACCTCTTCTTCTACAGGCAGATTTATAATTCACTCATCGCATGTTCTCCAGAGAAACCAGTGCCCAGGCCGGACGTATAGTAGAAGGTAATTCAATTATAATCAGTTCACTTAATGGTATGACTGCCCTTGATGAAATTTGCCGAGCTCATGAGGAAATAGTTGGGTCGTTGTAAATTATAGAGTGTGGTCTAGACCTACTCTATCTGCAAAGTGCCTTGAGATAACTCTTGTTATGATTTGATACGTTAAATACAATTGAAATGAAGTGAATGTCATTAGAGTCAACATCCAGCCAATTTACTTGCTGGGAAAGAAGAAAAAAAAAATTGGGATACGTGGATGGTGTGTTGTTGGTTGCCATTCCCTTCATATATTCAACTTACTAATTAAAGCTACTGTCACAAACCCTTTAGACATTGTCAAAGTCTCGATCCCATGGGCTTTAAAAGCCATAATAATGATTTAAAAATAAAACACTCCATACACCAATAGCACGGCCATACAAGTCTACAGTCTCCTATTTAAAATGGTTGTATTCAAAAGGGAAATGCTTAGAGTTGCTAAAAGGTAGCAAGAAAATGTGTGAAACGTTTACCGGAGCAGACATTAAAAACAAAATACATAAAGAACAATAAGGATGAATCAAGGCAATTGGAAGCCCCACTTATTGCAATCAGTAGGTATTTATTGACTTTTATTTCCAGCTGAATTAGAGACAAAGTAAATAATGTATTATTGATTTTGCCTGCACTGGGTTGTACAGCTCAGCAGCGGCAAATCATAGGCAATTTGGTGAAATTTAAGCAACGTGAAGCAGCACAGATGAGCCCCCCCCCCCCCCCCCCCCCCCCCCCCCCCCCCCCCCATTTAACCATTACCCCTTCCTCCAGCTAAGGGTCCGCTTTAAACAAGTGGATGAATTAGCTAAAACCGCTGGATTTGACATTTGCCTTTCCTACTGAAAATATTAAATGAACAGCGTAGGAAACATGTTTACACAGATTGACAACTGTGGTGTTAGAAATGAGTGATTATCAAAACAGCTCAATGTGTGATGGCCCCTTTTAAAATGTCAAGAGCATATTACAACACATGATGGCAGTAAACCGTTAGAGCAATTTAGTCTTCATTTGGCTTGGAAACCACATTATGTAAATGTTTTTGCCAAACAGTATGCCACCACATAATCTAAATCAGAGATCTTCAACAGGGGGTCCGGGACCCCTAGCAGGTACGCAGAGTAGCTGCACGGGGGCGGCAAAATTATTGTGATTTCATTTTTTTATTTTTTTTTTAATATGTCTGAAAGACATTAACATGAATCCAACATATTAATAGTATATATTAAAAGAAATTATGCACACAACATGGAAGGTTGACATTAGGTTGCCATCCACAGATCCAGTTGAGCTTAAAAATTTACTGCACATCATTTCAAAACCTTATTGTATGCACCATAGAAAGGTATACATAAAGGCTTTAGGTCGCCGTACACGTTATTGCAGGTCCAGTTTATTATACCACTAAATTTGTATACAATATAGGTAGTAAGGGGTCCCTGCTCCATCTCTCTTTCAGCTAAGGGGTCATTGGCCTACATTTGTTTGAAAACCCCTGCTCTAATGTACTCATTTCCCACCTCTCTATCTCAAGATGACTGAGCTGATTTCTTTTTTTTTCATATCCTCCGTCATCATTTCAGCTTGAGTAAGGACATTACGATTTGGTTGGGGGAGAGTCATATGTTCATGTTTAACTGGAGAATATGAATATTCTGCCTCCAAGGCAAAACAGTGTGCCAGGCCTGTTAGCATTTTGACAGTTTTGTGTATTACACCACATGCTCCTGCCAACATTTATCTGTTGTCTGACAGCGGGGTTTGCCTTAGATTGAGAGCAAGTCACAAGCCACAACTAACACCCCCATGTTCCCTGCAGGCTACTAATACATTACAGTGTGGCAGCTTTGAACATTGGCATCTTGTCAGTGGCAGTAGCAAATGACCTTATATCGTACAGCGTTATGATTTGGGTCTGTGCTTGTATATTGGTTGAACACCATCAGTGTGCCAACATATGCAGATCAGATGATATTAAACACAAGGCGTTGTGTATCTGCCTGTACTGTAGTCTAGAATGCAGACTATAAGCAAAATAAATGAAGAATGAGAAGAAATGTGTATGAACATTAAAGAAGAGGATCAAGACTTAAACTTGTGTTGATCTATTAAAGTCTATTCAAATTTGGATTACAGTTTGATGATACTTTTGTTGTAATTTCAAAAAGGTAAAACCTAGAGAATCCTTTAATCTCTTTGTCTCTGTGTCCAAACAGCAATTACAATCTATGCGATCTGTTTTTTGTTTTTTTGTATCCATGCATGTTACACAATTTGTCTGATTTATGAGTTTAAGGCTTTGATGGTTTGCTTGTTACAAATCTTTTTTTGCTTCACAAAATATAGTGGGCTTTACATAAAAATGTGCCGTATTAGATTTGTTTGAAATTGGAATTAATCGCTGATGTAATCTACTTTAGCCTAAGCCTATACCTGAAAGCATACATTCTGTCCTTGAATGTGATTCTACAAGGTATCCTTGTTGGCGCACATTTCTCTTCTCTCTCCCACATACATTTGATGTTCTTGGTTCAGC
>NC_045754.1:5592036-5594640 GCF_008692095.1 Etheostoma spectabile
CCCCTAGTATTGTATTTCAACACAACAGTGTGTCTCCAGTTCAGTGATCAAAGCAGTGATAATTAAATACATGTTTGGACCCAGTTGCCAATTGTTCCTGAACTAAGATGATCGTGGGCCTGCTAAAAGTACAATCATTCAGTTGGTTTCTTCGATGCTTTATCTTAAACTGATGGTAAACAGACCAAAACTAACATTTTTCTGTACATTAGCAAGGCTTGATAAGATGTATGATTACATTTAGAACTGTAACAATAAGCTGATTAATCCATTAATTGATGAACAAAGTTAACTCACTTTTTAAAGGCAAATGTCAATCAACCCTTTGTTCCAATATCTTCATTTTGAGGTTTTGCGGTTTGTCTCCTTGCTGAATGTGATAGTACTATATGTCAATCTTTTCCAGGGTAGTGTACTGTTGATTGAACAGAACAAACATTAGGAAACAACTTCCCTTTTTTCTAAAATTTTACAGACCAAGCGATTAACCAAATGTAATCTGCAATCAATAATGAAAATAATTGTCAGTTACAAAAACTTTTCAAGGTAGCCAGTGGAAGAAGATTTCCCCACTAGATCAGCGTCCCAGGTTTGTTGTACTGCCTTGGGCTTGGCCATGTGCCCTGCCTAACACAGCTGGAAGTGGTTGCAGACAAATATCAGCGGGGGACCTTGTTCATGTCGCAAACCCCCACATGAGTGACGCCCGGTGAAGCTCCTCACTGCCAGGTGAGAACAAGCAAGGGATGAATCTGTATGCATTGGAAACATATGTGTACACTCCTGAGGTCAACAGAGGGTGTCAGTTGAGACGAGGACTGAGAGCACGGTGTAAAAATACACAGAGCACTAACAGAATAGTCTTCTGACAAATGTGAAGTCTTGCAACCCTCCACTTTGGTTGATATGGCATTGAATGATGTGGCCCACACCCCTTAAATAATGTACACTTCATATGTAAAAGGCCTCCCTCAACACAGCATTTTGTGACAGATTTAGTCTGTATGCCCTGGGAACAAGATCTGAAAACCATGACATGTCTATGGCAAGGCAAAGACTTGAGTGACAGAATAATTCTCCATTAATGGAGTTGGTCACTCAAAGACCATTTATTCCTCTGGGCGTAACATCACAATCAATGCAGATTCAAGAGAAAAAAAACAGAAGCAACTCACAGTAAAAAAAAATACATGTGGGACAAAAATGTATAGGTAGGACATATGTTTTATTTAGCAGGATATTTATTTAGGGCCTATTTCACAACTTCTGAAGAAAAGGAAGAAGGTGATTTAGCTCACCTAAAAATTCTAAAAGAAAGCATCCACCTCGACTTTCAGTCCGTGCACAATACTCCCGTATTACTCAGTAAACCAAATTTAAATTCAGACTGCAGGGCATCTAGAACCTAGTTCGCAACATACATAAATCTGTGCCAAAGGTCTCTGCCACATTCCATGGGTTAACTAAGATGACTGAGGGGAGCTTCAACCACATGCCAGCCTTTATTATGCAGACAACACATTCTACAGATTTTATTAAAGCCCAAAACGTATTTCTACATACAATTATGAGTTTTCAAAATATAAGTGGAGGTTGCAAATACATGTAGTAGGCACAGAACCATTCAAAATCTACAAGGCCTAAATATCAAATGTGTGTAGCAATGACATAATGCATGCTTTAGCATGGATAGCACATCTAACTCCCCAAAGCAAACACACTTGTCTTTAGCAAGAGGTTTTTTCGATTTAGCTAGCTGGACCACTGCCTTTTAAATTCAGTTAAACACCTATTTTGTGGGAATGTCCCGTCATTGTGAGATGCTAATGAAAGTAAACGTAAATTATGTTCATTCCATGTGTCACATTTATTTTTCATGGAAATAATGTAGTCAGTTTTTGTTTCATTAAGTCAGTTTAGTCTCGCCACTGTCTCATCTTCGTTATTTTCAAAGTACAGGCGTTGACAAATATTTTGTGACTAAGTTTTTGCAATTGTTAATGTTGGATCGTTTTTTTAGGACCAAAGCTAAAACTAAAATTGTAGGTGGTATAGGAGCGTGTTGCCACCCCAGCTTGGTACATCATGAGGTCTGCTTTGGGATTTCGTGTCTTGCAAAAGTGTGTCATGCCTCTAAAAAAGGTAGAGAACCACTAGTTGGGGGGAGGGGAGGGGCGGGAAAATATGGAAATCTTGTGGATGCAAGCTGTCAACCACTATATAGTCAGCAGACTGTTACTTGGAAAAGGTAAACAAAGGGAAAATTAAATGGGACTCTGAATTCAAATTGAGAAAGATTCCCTTTTGATGTAACTTGGGAGATCTGAGAATGCTTTTTTGAGCTAATTACAGAGTCATGGCAGAGATCTAATTAGAGTGATGCTAATGAGCCTTGTTTATCCTTATCTGATGTCAAAATTAAATTGGTTGAAATCCAAATAAAGGTGTTGGCATTAGCATATTGCCAAGCCAGATAAGAAATGTCAGTAATTTCATTGTTTTCAAGTGATGTAATGGTGTCGTTATTGTCTTTCACATTATAAAATCAGATTTGAAGTGTGTGTGTGTGTGTGTGTGTGTGTGTGTGTGTGTGTGTGTGTGTGT
>NC_045754.1:5594650-5595599 GCF_008692095.1 Etheostoma spectabile
TGTGTGTGTGTGTGTGTGTGTAAGTGTGTGTGTGTGTGCGTGTGCGTGTGTGTGTTTGTGTGTGTGATTTAGTTATGGAGGGTTTTGATTTAATGCCCTCAGCAATCCGGAAGATGACTGCTGTATGTTCTCAAGAGGGTCTCCAGATCGGGCACAGCTCCAATTCCATGCTCCGGCTCCAGTCAATATGAACATGACTTCAAAAGGTAAGTTGATATTTTTATGAGCAAACTAGTGCTCACACCCTGTACAAAAAGGCCAGCTTTTGTCTTTTATTGAAGTGCCTTAATTTATAATTTTCCCTTTATTACTGACAGTGGATAGACATGAAAGGGGGAAGAGAGATGGGGGATGACACGCAGCAAAGGGCTGCAGATCGGATTGGAACCCGGGCCGCAGCAGGACTCAGTCTACATGGGGCGAACCCTCTTACTGGGTGAGCTAGAGGTAACCCTATTATGCTTATTGTCAGGTTCATAATTGTATTTTGAAGTTGTACCAGAATAGTTTTACATGGATTCATTTTCAAAAAACACCATATTTTTGTTGTATTGCACATTGCTGCAGCTCCTCTTTTCACCCTGTGTGTTTAGGTCTCTGTTTTAGCTACAGAGTGAGACATCTCACTTCTATACTATCTTTGTTGGGAGTCACACATGCGCAGTAGCTAGGTAAGATCACATCAGCTAGGTAACTCTTTCTCCAACTTTGGTCAGTACAAGGCAGGATTAGCTGGGAGACGTCTTCTAGACCAGGGACACTTGTGGAACACCTGCAGAACAGGGACATGGAAGTAGTTCTTTCAGAGATTATGGTGAACTAGTGTGTGTTGTAGCAGTGTTTTGCTATTGAGAATGAGTCAGCATGCTAGCGCTAGCATGTGCTACGGGTTAACCACCTCGTCTCGGCTAGTGACGTAGAAAGCCGTGCACATTTTGAACAGCTCACC
>NC_045754.1:5595609-5598065 GCF_008692095.1 Etheostoma spectabile
AGACAGAGGACATTCAGAAACCGTATCTCACTCAAAACAGCAGGGATAGTTTTTTCCAAGTTTATATACGTGTGGAAGCAACAAAGACACAAAATAGCACCCCAAATCCCAGAAAAAGTGATTTTTTTCACAATATGGGCACTTATACACATAGGGTGACACATTCAATTTTAAACTTTGCAACTAAAGACATTCCTTTATTTGAACTTAAAGTGAAGCACAACAAATATATCCATGAATATGCCCACAGAAGAATGTGTTGCCCTTTTAAGAAGCACAGTAATAATAACTGTATTCATATAGCACAGAGTTACAAAGTGCTGTACACAAGTAGGTTTATATATAGAGGAGCCATTAAACAGAAGGATCCGACGCAATACATCTTTGATCCAAAAACCCTCCCCATTTGACCATCACATGCGCTGTCAAAATATAAGTCCATATCACTAAATGATTCTAGGCATCGTCTAATTGGCAGGTGAATCAATGCACAAACCTTGTAAATAATGCCAATGTGCCACATTCAAAGAGGCAAAGGTCTCCAAAACACAATCATCATACCAACCACATTATGAAATACACCTGCTTCACAGCCTCAATAAAGAATGCATGTTGTGAACTTCCCAAAGCTGGTAGTAATTGCAGTACTGACATTCAGATGCAGCCTGTAACTAAGCGTAACACACAAAGACACACTTGCCACCAGAGCATTGGAAGGTGGTAGTCTGAACTCCACCTGCAGTCAACATGTTCATCAACGTCTTCACTGTACAAAATGGCCAACGTGCCCTTGACCGATTGACAGCCTGCTTGGAAAAAAAAAAACATCAGGTACCAACGGTCAACACCACTTGAGATGAAGTCCAAGTGGTCTGGAAAGATTACCGTCTATATTTTGCTCCTTGGTCCTTGAATCCCTTCCAGAAGCTTGATAATGTGTGTATTTGTATGGTTTTAAGTACGTATTGCATATACATTCAAAAACCAACCCTGCACATAATAGACCTGGCATAGCCGTTTTACAGGGGGCATAAACTTTATTTTAAATTAAGTGATTTGTTTTCCTATTTGTCTCCTGGTCAAGGCTCCATTGAGAATATAGTGAATATATAAATTCATATTGTGGTCAGATGGAAGATTAATAAAACTATGTGATTTAAAACAACACCCCAAACGCATCATCCCAAACAAAAAAGGATGTTATCCCTGAATGGGTTTTTCTTGTGTTCTCATCCAAGAAATCATGGATTTAGGCAGCCTCTACTCAGGATAACGATCAATTATAATGTTTCATGGACAAGACTTTTTTTTGCCATGTGAATATTAAACAAAATTGTAAAACAAAATCTGGGGAAATACTGTTGCCCTCCATCTTTGGCATAGTATATTGCCAAACTAAATTTAAGTGCTGCTTGTTTAAAGAGTTCTTGCATACTAATACATCTTACATAGTAAGGAACCATTTGGAGATTCTCTGTGACGATAACCCCACAACCCTGGCTGGCGGAAAGAAGCGGAATGATTTATGGTTTGCATAGAGCTGAGGAGTTGAAAATTCTTGCTACCTATATGCTGGAGTAAGATGTGAAATGCAGTGATTTATACAACTGTTACTCATGGGCCTCAATAAATCCGGACATCTAATTTGTAAAGGAGTGAAATATGTACAGTACACTCAGCCATTCTCTGTAACAGAGCCATGTGGCTACTATGGCTATAAAGAGATTACAATGACATCCTTTACACTCTGGTGACAGCTAACCCGGACATAGCCTTGATGCTCTTCTAAGAGGGTGTCAATGTCAACATAAGAAATACTTCATGAAGGTGAAAACATTGTTTGACACCTATTGAGAAAAAAACAAGAGATTCATTTCAACAGGACGGCGCGATGTCACCAGCATGCTGAACGGTGGTTTGCATGCACGGTTTTGGGGATAGCCGAGGAAACTGCAGCACTCGTATATCACAGTCAGAGATTACTGGCAATAAACATTCATCTTCTTACCCTCTTAAAGGGATATTTTAAAGTCAATGGATTAGGGCAGAGCATGCTTGTAATCACCAGTAGGAGATAAAAAGAGTCACATCTTCAAATGCCTCCAATTAGAGGAGATATCCAACCTGTCAGGAGTGCTGTTGTGCTTATCATATCATTTATATTCAGGAGCTAAGAAATCCAAATAACAGGGTCATTTCATTCAAGTGCATCGTGCAACTTTAATGAAAGCTAGCCCCATTCCTGGAGAGCTTTAGCTGAACAGAATTTGTGATAGTTGCCATGTAATGTAAGGAGTTAAATAACAATCCTTTGATGTATCAGTGTGTGATTCACTAAAACATAGTGTGCACTTTATTCAATACAGCTTAACTAAGAAAAAGAAGAACCTATGTTGCTTAATAAATACATGTTGAAGCAGCTGATGAATGTTGCACTCTGAGATAAAGTCCCCCCC
>NC_045754.1:5598075-5608362 GCF_008692095.1 Etheostoma spectabile
TTATCAAGTAAAACCCCTGTGGTGCCGTGCTCACTCAGCAGACAGCAGTTGTTTTTATTCCTAACAGCGTTGACTCGAAGGCATTAAAGATAACCACCAAGGTCTAAAGCACACATTTTCATTTTCCTCTGATGTGATTTAAGTACACAGTCTGACAAAATGCAGACTGACATCCTTGAATGTGATAAACAGTGTTGCCTAAATCTCTCAAATACAGTCTGCAACACAAACGCTGCTTTATACTTAATATTTTCTAATATTTGACCAAATAACACAATACTATTTATTGCAACATCCTTGGCACTATGCTCCATAATTAAAATAACAATAACTATCATAATTATAATTTACTCCTGCATACTTTGCACTCGTCATTGCACTATTGTCTGAACCTGTGTAGTGTGTATATATTGTTTGTTTTGTATGAGTAAGCGCATTGTGAGCAATACGATCCAAAGCAAAATTCCTCACACCTGGCAAATAAAGCTGATTCTGATTAAGGTAGAAGTGTTGAGATACAAAACAAAAAAAACTAAAGCTTCATAATAAGTTGCAAAATCTGTCAAAAACCAGGGTAGTTTAGGCATTTAGATTTCAATGGTTTTTTTAGTAGTTCCTAGGTCTGTTGTTTGAGACTCAATGCAGTTTGTTTACTACTACTACTACTACTACTACTACTACTACTACTAACAATGTATACCTTAGTTAGAAATTTCAATGTTTTCACTCTGTTATTTCACACATTACACTCAGGACTGAGCTACACACGCATGCTCAGTACCTATACATGCACTAAATGGAGAGACGTCAGAGTGGGGGTGGGGGGGGCTGCCCATGGAAAGGCGCCCCGAGCAGTTGGGGGTTCGGTGCCTTGCTCTAGAGCACCTTGGCAGTGCCCAGGTGGTGAACTGGCACCTCTCCAGCTACCAGTCCACCACCGTACTTGTGGTCCGCATGAGGACTTTGAGGACCTCCAGTTCCCAACTCCCTACTGACAGAGCCACTGCCACGCGACGTTGGTTCCCCATAATTATAATAAATTAAATATAGCAAATTGGAAGGAAATGCTGATTAAAATGAAACTAAAATAGACTTGCATTTTTGCCATTTTCACTTCAAACCTTTTTGAAAGTGCATAGATACAGGATGAGAGGAAGTTCTAAACACATCTTTGAACAGGTGGAGTAGCAGTCCAGCAGTAATGGCTGCATCTGGCATCTGGGTGGTAAGCAAACTGCCAGAATATCTGTACAGACGGAAGCAATGAGGTGTAAGAATTGTTTCTGCTGACAGCACAACTGTTTTCCACTGCGAGGGCAGTAGTGATATGATGCTGTATTCAACAGAATAAACAGGTAGGCGTCTGCTTTGCTAAATACTATAAATCCTAGGTTTCTAGCTTGTTTTTTATGCATGCTTGATTTAAAAAAAAAACAAATTCACACCGTGTGATTGTGGTAGAATTGTCAATAGTATAGCAAGGAATACGCCTGCCCGATTAATTGTTATACAATCGCAATCTCAATTCAGCCTGTTCAAGATTTAATTTTTTTAAATTATTTCAAATTTCTTTCCGTTTTCTTTTTATCTTTTAATGACTTTGATTCTCATTTAATTTCACGAGCCGACTGCATCCCACACTCTACTATTTTCTTCTGTGAGTTTTAAACAGACTGTATGAAATAGGTTTTAAAGAGCTCCCTTCTCTCCATTGAAGCCTCTATGTTTACAGGCTTGTGGTGATGTGCTGTAGGTGTCCAAAAAAAACCCCCAAAAAATCCATGTTTGGGACTGCCAATTTGCTTTGTTTTGTCATGGTTCATGTGTACAGTAAACATTACACTTTGTGAGAAAAAAAAAAAAAAACATGGCAGAGATTTGTGATATTAATTCTAAGCTAAAAAAAAAAAAAAAAAATCATATAGTGATTCATAATCCGATTCATATTTTTTCCCAAATCGTGAAGGCTTAGCGACAATGGCTAACTGATCATGAGAACGGCATTTACCTCAATGCCCATGAAAGGATAATTCAATAACAAATACAGGATATTCTTCACTTTGGCTGAAACAGGAATTTAAATCCATGTGTTTAATGATTTTGGTTAGATTGTCTGACATGCCGACCTAAGCCCCCCCCCCCTGCACTCCACACTATTTTCCTTTTTCTAATATGGTATGTCATAGGCAAAGCCCTAGAGGAGCAGGTTACGTTTCTTAATATCTTTTTATTATTTTCTTTTTTTACCATCTTTCTTTGTATGGTTTGCACACATAAAATACAAATCTAATTAAAACATAAATCACCGATAATGTGGATTGGACCATATCCAGACAGGCAGTGAAATTAATTGTCCTATTCGCCAATTCTCTTGGCTTTCACAGTCAAGGAAGCTCTTTTTGTCTTTTGTTTTTAATCACCATCACCACCACAATATGCAATGCAGCTTTTGAGACCCCCCAAAAAAAGACATTTCTTCTTGTATATGGCATCAGGCAATCAGCTGTGTGCGCAAAGATAGGGATAGGATATAGAATAGGGACATATGCTGCAAGACATTTGTGCATCAAGTTTCAAATGTACAGCATCACAGCATTTATGGCTGCCCCCTTTCTGCTAAAACTGTGTGTCGTTCCATCCAGTTACTTTCTGATTGTCCCCAATTGACCTTATATTTAAATTGATAGATGGCATCAATTGGTTACATTACCCTTGTAAGGTAAAGCATTTAGGAGTATTGACTGTTTTAACCAGTGTTCAGAGTGATGCGTTCAAGTGCTGGCAGGAAGGTTTTAAACTTAGACGTGATTCAGCCAATTCCATATCCTGGATGTGAGATCCCCACTTGACTGCACCAACCCACTCTATTTCAAAAGTGTATGCTTTTAGGCAACAATCACGCAACTTTGACTAATATATATATATATATATATATATATATATATATATATATAGTATATAAGGACCACTATATAGCATTGCAAGTTGATTAAAAAAAATGCCAACAATGCCAGAGGACTAAAAACACTTGGTTTTAAAGTGGAGAGTTCTTAAACACAAGTTAAGATTAATATAGACCACAAATGTAACACAACATCATAATCTCTTCAATGTCCAATCATTACTCACTCTAAGAAAACACAAATCCTCAGGCAGTTCACAGCACCCCGCGTACACCATCCCAGTCTTAATGTGCTCACTTATGAACAAACACATTAGTGGACCAGTCGAAAGGCCATTCATATTTGATGTGCTGTCACTGGCTCTCTCCTTTGGGTGAATATTTATACACATTTTCATTCTCTTATTACCGTGGCCCCTTCTCCCCAGGGAGATTGTTTTACGGGGGCGTGACAGCAAGGCGGCCACCAGAGCCATTAGAGCGGCAGTGAGGGGTCTGGAGGTTGGCCACCAGCTGCCTTGCCCACACTCTCAGCTGTTCCTGCAGGCCCTTACACAGCAGGGGCTCTCAAGTGTTCCTAACACAATTCAAGCAAACCCTCAAGGCTAATGGACTCCAGATATAATTTCAATTGTTAGGAGGATCTCTTTGAAAAGGAAAACACTTTAGAGGTTCAAGATCTTGTATCAGAAATTTCCTGGCAACCAACTACCACCACCACAGAAGCCTGTTTGAGTATTGACTTTCCACAATAATGCTCAGATAAAGTGAAGATCAAAAACAAAACAAAACAGGAAAGAGAAAGAGAGATCGCTGAACAAGATTAGGTGGGTATTTGTAGGTCAAAGCAGGGATGCCGCGAGTGCATTTTCAGGTAGCAAACCGTCTGGAGAAAAACTGTTCAATTTTGAGCATTATCTTCCGAGTATATGAGGTTTTTAAGTGCTGCTATTAAGATATGAGTTATAGTACGGTCCACTTCATTCATTGTGACTCCCCATGGTCTGCAGGTTTACTTAACTTTTTATTGGACAATCCTAAAAAAGGAGTTTCAGTAGGTCATAATTTAGTATGTAGTCTAAATTATGATGCATTTACCCATATGTTATTAAATCTGTGTATCACTGCTTTTTTTTCCCGCAATCTGACTGCATTAAAAGGGCAGTATACAGTTTACATCCTTTAAATCTCTAAAAATGTAATCTGATCTAAAAACACAAAAAAAGGTAGCTCCGCACAGGATGTTCCATTTTGTTAAGAACAGGTTTTGTAATCCCCGACTTGAGCTTTTTGGACTATTGAAGCCCAGAGGGAAGGTTTATTTAGATCCATGTTATAGTGGAGTTTGACAAAAAGGCAATACACAAGGAGGGGTACTCATTCATCACCCAAATGTCCTCTGGCATTTTCCTATTAGAACCTGTCAGGTGGGCTGGGCTCATTATTACATCATCATAATGGTGTCATCCTTGAACTTCATCAGAGTAATTGCTGCGATTTGTCACATTGAGAAAGATGTGCCTGTGAACAAGTATCTCTATGCATGCAAGCCACAAAAAGTAACACCACATTGTCAAAAGAAAACAAGAAACGCAAATTTTCATGTATCGCAAGGTGACGGGACCTCTTTATTAATTTCAGTTTGACTTGTGTGGAATTTTAACACGTGGATGTGAATTTCTCTCAGTTAGGCCTACAACGTTAAAACGACGACCTGTGCCGGAGGGTTCTCAGTGTCTTGGCTTCTTATTCACCAATTAAACTAATTGGTCACCAATTAAAGCTTGCTTGCTTGTTTTTTTTTTGGCCTATTTATAACCAGAAGACACAGAGCCACATAATTGTAATGTATTCATTTGAACAGGGACAGTGCACAAAAAACCATTAATAGATGTCTCGTGCCAGGTTGGAGCAAATTGCTCATCTCCGCCTGTAGTCCCTGGGCAGGTAGGTGGCACATTACAATACAGACAAAGGAAGTCATAAAAATCTAAGATATTATTAAAGACAGATTCAGTCCCTCCAGAAAAACGCAATTATGCGATCGCACAATTCGTAATCAGCCAAAGTCTGCATGCGGGGGGCGCATTTTTTCAAACACGCCGCACTTTCGCTGCATAAATTGCAGATTTCTGCGCAAAATAATGCGGGGTTTGCATGATTTCATAATCCCTGCATTTACATTACAAAAAAAGTCACGAATATCTTAGCAGAAAGTTGAAAAATGTTGTGTTTACGTCACACAAGAGCAGCCATTTCCCCCTGTTGCCATGGGAACGTTATGAAGGGACATCATTACACGACAAGACAAACAAACGGTCTCTTTTTCCTCAAACCCACAATTCTCTGTAATTTCATTGCATAACATTGCATATATATCTTGCATATTCCATCGCATTTTTTTAACCCTTGTGCTGTCTTCCCGTCAAAACTGAAAGTCAACACTTTTGTTGACGGCTTTCTATCAATGTTTAACTTTTATGTTTTTGTCCCGTTTTTCTAAAAAAAAAAAAAAATCAATGTTTGTCATTTTTTTATGTTTAACACTACGTAACACTAACTTATGGACTTTAGTTTTACAGTTATTTGGGGAATTTTTGGTCAATAACCAATAACCTTCTTTTTAGGAAGTTATACCTAATGTATGAGTTAAAAAAAGCAGAAGTTAGGAACTATTTAGACTAAAATTAAAGGAATCTGTCAACTACTCATTATTATTTCAAAACCACTTCAATTTTTTGTCCAAATGCTATAAAATTGAATAAGACACCCCAAAATTCCTGAAAGTAGAGATTTGTACTTGCCAGACAGCGTTGTGTGGAATCAATCAAGTTTTGGGTAATTAAAAAGATAACATTGATGTAGGAAAACGGGTCAATTTGACCCGAGGACAACATGAGGTTTAAGAAAACGTGCTGCATATTCAAGGATTTTTGCCTGCAACAATCATTAAAAAAAAATTCTGGAAGTCACCTGGTGAATAAAAGTTAAATACTGGGTACTTCTTAAGTTCTATTTTAAGTCTCCATTTTTTGAAAAGAAAAATGATCACAGTCTTAGCTGCTAAATGCTCCACTTTGTTCACCAGCTAGTTGATAACTGGATGGGCTATAACATATATTTGTAACAAGGTGAGATATAAAAGGTATAACATATGAATGCACTGTACTGTATGTCCACACAATGTTAAAAGAATGTGACCTATGACATGTGAAAGGTCCCGTAGGTTTTAAGGAATAAGTGGTACCAATCAGTTGCATGGAATAGCAGCGTGGTCAGTATCCTGCTAGACTAACAAAGAGTAAACGGAGGAAGCTATAATTGTCACAAAGGGACTTTGTGCCTCTTTAAACAAATCGACAGTGACAGGACGCCCTGAAGTGTGCAAAGGGAGAACAGGGGTTAGATGCACTTAAAGAACCCATTTTGATATTGCCCCCTGTCACCAAAAACACTTTTGTGCTCTCAACGAAGACTAAATAATAAATGCTGTTGGACATGGGCAGATGCTCAGTCTCCCCCTTTAAAAGGCTGAATGGAATTAAATGCACACACACCTAATACAGTTAATGCATTTCAACCCCACTCACTCCAAAAACATGCACAGCAAGGACTTTCAAAAATAATGTGGAATGTGAAGTAGAGGGTAAAAGTAATGCATTAACACCAATTGTGCAGTTCGACAAATGCTATGACAATACAATATACCTATTATAATACAAGATTAACTTTTTTCTTTGTTTATCTAAGCGGTCTGATTCAGTCATTGGCATCAGTAAGTGTTTCCCTGAAAATGACTATTTTTAAGTTGTCAACCTGATCAGTTTGACGCATATTCTTGAAAAAGATTACACAATAATGACGTAACATAAGGCATAAAATGATTTGCAACTAATAGCAATATTAGTTTGTTTTTAAGAAAAAGGAATACAAGCTATTAAGACTTATTAAGAAGTCTCTGAATAGCAAATGCAGCATACTTGAAATGGAAAGAAAGTATTACCTTTAAATAGATAGTTTTTTTTTTTCTTCAAAAACAGAAGATCCACTCTGTGGGACAAAGGGAAAAACCTTTTCCAGACCGGTAAGTTTCACCACGCATGGACAGGTTGATGTTAATTAATCTGACAGCAGGGACAAGCCAGAAGGGAGGCGTGTGTTTAAAGTTGTCATTACGTCATTGAGAGGAGCATTTGCAGGGTGTTAAGTTTGTCCATCGTGTATTGCTCATGCCCAAAACTGCTGGCATCGTTAGAAGCAGAGCGGGCGAGAATTTACCGACGACAGAAGAAATCTTCTTATCCAGTTCATTGCTCAGTTAATACTTGTGAAATCAAACCATATGATGACTAAATGGTTTTGGACAATAAAAAGTTCACAAAAAATTGTTCATCATGCTTTCGTATTTATCTCTCTTCAACTCTCCAACTTGTACTTTTAGCATGGCATCATACTAACACCCCCCACCCCTAAGTGAAGATGAAAAACCAAGTGAGACAAAAGTTTAAATTGCTTTTCTGAGATGTGTAGGAGGGGAGACAGACAGCAAAGCTTTGACTGGCTTGGCTTGCTCGAGCAGCCCTTATTGTAAGCACGCCAGCACATTTACAGCATTAGTCACATCACTGCTCTTGTGTCTGCCTGGCGGAGAACCTGCAGAGACGAATGCAGCCGACCCATTTCTTTTCTCTCGACCCCCCTCTATCTCTCTCACTCGCTATGGCTCTCACCCTTTATAATAAGGTCAGTGGGGATGCAATCATACCAACACCCATTCAGAACCAAAAAGTAAGTGCATGTTTGAGTTTCAGGTAAATGAAAATTCCCCCAGATTCCTCAAGTCACATATATTGCGGAGTTGAACAGAGAGACGAGAGGTCGATAATGAGGAGGATCCAGGGAGTCTGTGGGCGGTGAATACGGGTAGGGTTGAAAGGTGGGAAGATGTTTATGACTGTGTGTTTTCAGTGCAGTCATAAAGTAAAATCTGCTGTTTACGTTGGGAAGTATGAGAGTCACTGTCCTCTGTAATAAAACCTCAATTTCCAAACCTATTTATGACAAATATTGTCTATTCCTGGCCCAACTTATAGATATTACAAAGCAGACTGCATGCCCCCTGTGGTATATTGCATTGCCTGTATCTTTCTTACTGACAAATTAATCTCAGTCATACATTGTCAGATCCTGTTTGTCTAAAAATTGAAATGCCATTCTTAATAATTTATGCCATTTGTATTACAGTGTGGTTGCTGTTGGAAGGTGTAGGAAGCTGTGTTTGTGCGTAGTCTCAAGTTCACAGCTGAAATATCCATAATAGTATAGCAAGTGGTACTTCAAATGATAGTGGTGGAAAAACTGCAAACATGGTACAAACTGTGATGGAATAGTAAATGAAGAATGTCCTCTGCGAACGGGCCACTTTCATACAGCCCGCCTTCGGCTTTGCTGTTACAGACACTCAATTTTAGGCCTATTACGTCTCATTGTTAGTACTATTACAAGTGCCACACTCAGCAAGTTTACCCGTGTCATGTACAAAGTCAAACGCGTGCAATTGTCATGGAGAAAACCCTCATTAAACACTTCTGACATCCAGAGCTAGACGAGCAACAAACAATAGAGACAATGTCTGTAGGAGTTGATTGCAATGAATGGTTCAAACAGTGGTTTGGTTCTCCGATTGTACTACGCTGATGAACAGAAGATCCGAAAAACAAATGGAGCACACTTAATTAAATCTTCGCTCTCTGGGAATTATCTCACGAAAACATTTGCGTTGACGCATTTAGACTTTTCAACAGTCAAGAAATTGGCAGAAGGAAAGCTGCTTGTTCAGCAAACGCCTCGAGCCGGAGAACAGAACGCGGCAAACAATAGACGAGGAAGAACACCAAATGGAAAAGTGGGCAGAGGATTTGCAGTTTGTCACTGGCTACATTCACACTGCAGCTCAGTTTCCCAAATCCTTCCTACACATGACACAAGTCTGATGTGGTCTGGTAAGTGGGAATAGTGTCTTTGATGTGAACAGAGCCCAGGAATAAGGATGAGTCCGACTTCAAGTCCCGACCCATACCGACTACCAATCCAATGCCAGTGTTTAATTAATAATCTTACTATTGTGGCCGGATTGGCTCAGAGGGTAGAGCAGGCACACATACACATAGAGGTTTATGCCTCGACGCAGAGGTCCAGGGTTCGAATCCCACCTGGGACGATTTCCTGCATGTCTTCCCCCTCTCTCTCCAAGCTTACCTATCAAATAAAGGTGGAAAAGCCCCAAAATAATCTTTAAAAAAATAAATAAGTAATCTTACTATTAAAATACCAAACATTCATTAAAACATAATTTAATTTAATTCATCTGACCCATTGTCTCTGATACCTGATGCAGCTTTTTAAGTCCGTATCGGCCATACATCTGACTGTTATCAGTTCTTGTGTATCCCTCCCCAAAACCATGATTTCCAGGAATATTAGAATAAAATCAAAACTTCCAATAAAAAATATCTATATTTTGTATAACAGCTGTGATCTAAGCCAGGGGTACTGTATGTTAATACAGGGGTATTTCTACAGTTGCCAGGGGGTCCGTAGAAGGATTTATGAGTAGCTCAGACAATTTTATTCCCTTAATATTGGCAAGGGAATAAAAAAAAAAAAACAGTGAAATGCCAAAAGAAAATAAAAAAGATCAGAAAAGATTATAAGCCCATAGACTAGGGGAGTGACGAGACGCCCAGCTCAGGAGACGAGACACCAGATTGGGTTCACAAGGTTGAAATGAGACTTTAAAACTATTTTATAGAAAACTTCAATGAAGAAATATGACTGGAAAAATAGTCCTGTATTCAATGACTAAACTCAAATGACCGGCTTCTCTCATTTATAACTTACAGTTACACCGTTACTTATTCCACACATATGGTGGAGAGAGAGTCGCTTCACTCATAGAACCAAGGTTACAACACAACCAAGCGTGTTCTGGCCTTAGACCAGTTTTATACTTGACTGTGTCACTGTGCAGTAGACAGAGAGAAAATAAGATTATTTTATCCTTTTGGACAGTTCTAAAGCACAAATAAATTACCGTCAAACGCTCAACAGATGATGTTTGTGAAGAAGGTTCTTTTCTCCTCCTATGCATTTTATTAATTGCAGCAGTAAACAAGGAGTAGGCTGCTCTAGCATCGATGTATGACCATTATAGGACAAAGGGAGAACATTTCTCTTTGTTAAATATTAAAAGTAAAGTTAGGTTTTGCTTTCAAACTCATTTTAAAAAGGACGGGAAAGAGTGATTTGCACAAGACAGCGTGTACTCGTGTGTGGAGAGAGAGAGAGAGAGAGAGAGAGAGAGAGAGAGAGAGAGAGAGAGAGAG
>NC_045754.1:5608381-5609908 GCF_008692095.1 Etheostoma spectabile
AGAGAGAGATGGTCCTCTCTAACTTAACACTGGGTTTTACAGGGAGTTTTGGAGAACAGGCGGGGGGGGAGGGAGGGGGGGATAGATCTTCTATGCTAATTTTGAGGTCAAAGTCAGACTCATCCATCATGCTGGCTGCTGCGCTGCACTCTTACTGATTTGACCTCGACGTTTTAATCTCGCGGGATCTTGTGGGACGACATCTCGTCACACTTCTGTTATACACTGACAAATCCATGGCGTGAAAAAAATATCTTAACAATATTTACAGTCATATGAGACACATTTAAACATGGTCATGACGATGAAGGGGTACTAGCGCACATCTGATAGGTGTCAATCAATGAATGAGCATTTATTTGTATAGCACTTTACAGTAGAGCTGGGCAATATATCAATATTATATCGATACTGTGATATGAGACCAGATATCATCTTAGATGTTGGATATGGTTATATTGTGATATGACATAAGTGTTGTCTTTTCCTGGTTTTAAAGGCTGTATTACAGTAAAGTGCTGTACTTTTCTGAACTTACCAGACTGTTCTAGCTGTTCTAATATTTGCCTTTTCCCCACTGAGACATCATGTCCACATTACTGATGATTATTTATCTAAAAAGATAGAAGATATTTTGTTAAAGCACCAATTGTCCAGTATCACCACCAATATCGTGATATCTGATTTACTCCCTATTCCCCAGCCCTACTTTACAATAACTTGCAGGTATCCAAAGTGCTTTACATCAAAAACCAAGAATAAAACACATATCACCTAAAGCCCGACCGACAAAGGATTTAGTAAGGCTGATACAGATATGAATATTTGGTTATTTAAAAAAACGATATGCTGGTATATTGGCCGATATATGCATTTTTTTAAAAATCCAAAAATGTGTTACACAACAAACAGATTTTGTCACAACAGAACAGAGGAAAGTCCTTTGAACAAATGCACATTAACAAAAAATAAAATCAGTGTTGCTAACAAGGACATTGTACAGCGTCCTCTGGTGGACAAACGACAACAATGCTCATAACATGGTTGACAGTCCTTTTTTTATTTTTTAGATATTCATTTATCAGAATCATTTGTCATGTTGGATGATTTTCACAAAAGGTATGAGTGAGACAGCTAATTAGACACAAGATCTAACAAAAATGTACAATGACAAAGTATCAAATCATGATGCAAATTACTGTAATAATAAGTATGCCTTGTGAAATGGCTTTTTTTAGCTTGGAAACAGATCTAAGTCTTTTGTGACACCTGTTGCTTGCTCATTGTGCAGTTTTTTTTTTTTTACACAAATAAGCCACTTAAATGAAATGAAGGCAGCAGAGTATGGCACATTTAATCACTAATATTGTTAGTACAAGGACAACTGACACTGGCATAAAAATGAAATGCGGATCTAAATGGACTGTTCTCATGAAGTCTAAACGACTACTCAAAGTGCTTTTTTATTATTATTATTTTTTTTTTTTAACATAGTACAGGAACCATTCACACACATTCATACACTGT
>NC_045754.1:5609918-5612497 GCF_008692095.1 Etheostoma spectabile
GCCGTACAAGGTGCCACCTGCTCATCGCGCACACGCACACAGACAAATGTATATTTAAAATCGGCCATTATAAATGCCAATACCATTATATCGGGAAATGCCTAATATAAGTATAATAAATAATATTTCGGCCCGCCGATATATCAGTCGGGCTCTAATATCATATAACATATCCTTCGCTAAAAAAGGCAACAAAGAAATAAGAAAGGGAAATTGTCACCCCACTTCTACGTACTAAAAGCCTTTCAAAACCGATTTGACTTCAGACCTAAAAAGAGCTACATCTGTAATCGTCTGAACATCTGGGGGGGAACTTGTTCCAGAGTCTCGGGGCAGCATCCGCAAAAGCCTGATCACCCCACCGTTTATACCTGGACCTCGGGACTTCTAGGACCAGTTGATTTGAGGACCACAAGGACCGGTTGTTCACATGCAGGGTTAAAATCTCAGAGAAGTATTTAGGAGCCAGACTGTTTAAGGCCTTTAATACAAACAATAAAACCTTAAAAATCGATTCTAAAATGCACAGTGAGTGAGTTCAGTCAAAAAAAAGGTTGGCTAAGGAAGGAATGAATTCTATGTTAGGTAAAACCTTTTTGCAGAAGACACAATGAGACAGAGCAATTCAAAGAAAACGAAACAGCTGGAAAGATATCTCAATTTCACTAAAACCTGTGGAACAATGTAATGCACCTTGACAAAAAAAGACATTAAAGAAACACAAAAACTAAATCGGATATTAGCAATACATGAAGGGACATACAAAGCTGCACGAATAAAGAACCATTAAGGGAAATATAGAGAAACACCTTCTTTGCCTGTCTGTCTTCAATCCCCATGGTAATGTGCAAGAGCACTTAACCTGCCGGCAGGGTGCTCGGCAGGGTTTCCACCTCAACACAGGGCCTGTCACGAGAGGGAGGTCCAAAGGGACTCAAAACAAAAGGCCATGTGCACGCAAGGCCAAGCACAATATGTCTACCTCTGCACTTACACAAGAAGACAACTGGGACAGGCAAAGAAGGGTCTGTGTTGCTTAAGAGTGCTGAGCTACACAAGAGATGTGCCACGACACTGGCACAAATACACTTCTAACCACAGCACCGGCTGCCGTTTTAAATATATTCACACACACACACACACACACACACACACACACACACACACACACACACACACACACACACACAGTGATGAAAAAAAGGGTAAAAGCCCCTCTTGACAGTTGATTTAAAAAGTATTTTGGTTTCCCTTGTACGTATGCTAGAAGAATATTTAGTGAGGAAATCAGAGCAAAATGTAGAAACTCTTTTTAAAGATAAAAACACAACGCATGCATGCCTGAGGTGATGATACTCACAGTGAGACTGTCCTAGAAAGACTTTAATCTCAATATGAATGACTAATTTAATGGAAAGCAGATCATTGTCTTTTTATATTTCAGCTTCGTTTTAAATTTCCCATATTAACAACGTTAAACTTGAAACCACACTGCCATTTATTTTAAGAATAATAAAACACAATGGTATCTTCCTTCAGTGCCAATCAACTTAACAATGGGCGTAGAGATATTGAACAATAGGTTACATCACACTTTTCCAAAAATGGACCATTGTGTCATCCAAACCTGGAGAAATAAAAGATCACATGAGGTGAAACAGAAGGGATGGCAATGTTGTAACAACGACTTAACCTCATTCGCCCCAAAAAGCGCTCCAACTATCTACTAGAAAATCAATTAACGGTAAAACCAAAAGGCTAAAGTGCCTGTTCTTCTGAGAGAAAAGCAGAGGTTGTGCAAATCAACTGCCCCCCCCTTGCCAAGACCGCTCATGGAGGAGACTCTGGGGAGGCTTGACGAGGCTATTCAATCGCTGAGCCCGACAACTGACAATGAGGATCATGTCCAGAGGATAGAAATAGAAATTCGAACAAAGGAAAGGAAGGCAGAGCACAACAGGCTGTCTGTGATTCGCCACAGGCCAGGATTGTCAAGAAAGCATACCGCCTGGGGAATTATAGCATCCTTAGGATTCATTTTCAGGGTCTAAAGTTAACTTTTTGGTCTGTCTGTTAATGACCGGCCATAAAACTCTATAAGATACACATTTTATTAAAAACACTGCAGATTGGGCACCCAGATAGCTCAGTTGGTAGAGCGGGTGCCCATGTATAGAGGTTTACTCCTCGACGCAGCCGGCCAGGGTTCGAATCCGGCCTGCGGCCCTTTGCTGCATGTCACTCCCCCTCTCTCTCCCCTTTCACAAAACTTCACCTGTCCTGTCCATTAAAGGCCTAAAAATTCCTAAAAAAAAAACAAACAAAAAAAACACTGCAGATGACCTTATTGCCATTGTTGTCACGAGAAAAGCTGATCTCTCCCCACCACCTTCCCTGTGAAGAGCCACTTGGTCAAATCATTTTGGGTTTTAACCGTACTCTTAACTTTTCTTTGAATGCTAGGTCGATTTCTTCTGGCAATGTGCCCATAAACATAAACATGCCCATAAAGTATACTTTCACATACTTTCATACTCTCTACACCTACTACAAATAATAATAATAATAATAATAATAAT
>NC_045754.1:5612507-5620030 GCF_008692095.1 Etheostoma spectabile
AATAATAATAATAATAATAATAGTAATAATAATAATAACCTTGTGTTTAGCACCTTTAAAAACCTCTGTGGTACCCGACCAGTGCCACTGATGATCGAGCCGGGTAGCGAGCTAGAGCTGGCAGGAAGTGTAGCTGTAGCGACGGCTCAGTCGAAGAATTGCGATAGTTATTGATGGTCATACGTTGCATGCCACCGATGTGCATAGTCGATGCAAAGCAAAACGCGGACAAACGTGTTGTAGTGATGAATTTCTAGTAAATTAGCAAATTTTAAGCTATATTTTAAAATCAAATGGCAATCTCAATTCTTTTTTACAGATTGCAAATGGAATTACAAAGAAATTACACAAATTACATTAATATTCATGAGGTCATGGACTGTACTTCTCAGCACAATCTTCCAAAATTATTGTAAGTAATTAAAAAACAAAAAAGGAGTAGGACTAAGTTCATGAACCAACTTGTCAGGTCCTTTACCCTTTCTCTATTTTTATCCTTCAGTCAATACAAAACAATTTTATGTTTCACTCTTTTACCCATCTTTACACTCGCGTACACTCTATATTTACCTACCTGCTGCTCACGTAAACACATGCATGCACAGAGTGAGGGTAGCATGAAGTACCCTCACTATATCAATAAATGTGGTATAGAAGCTACTTTATGGGAGCTTTAAAGTATGTATAAGAGTTGAAAATGTCAAGTGCATTCATAAAATATCTGTTGTAAACAGTAGTCATTGCATCAACATCAGCAAAACATGTCTCCTCCGACACATAGCTCTGGTAAATCCCTCTCTCATCCTTCCGCCTTGAGCTATGGTGGCCTGTATTTGACACAAACAAACCTTTTCAAAAAAGGGATGAGTGAGACAGCTAATTAGACACAAGATCTAACAAAAATGTACAATGACAAAGTATCAAATCATGATGCAAATTACTGTAATAATAAGTATGCCTTGTGAAATGGCTTTTTTTTTTAGCTTGGAAACATATCTAAGTCTTTTGTGACACCTGTCGCTTGCTCATTGTGCAGTTTTTTTTGTTTTTTTACACAAATAAGCCACTTAAATGAAATGAAGGCAGCAGAGTATGGCACATTTAATCACTAATATTGTTAGTACAAGGACAACTGACACTGGCATAAAAATGAAATGCGGATCTAAATGGACTGTTCTTATGAAGTGCTTTGCTTGTCACAACGACTACCCAAAGTGTTTTTTTTTCGTTTTGTTTTTTGTTTTTTTAACATAGTACAGGAACGATTCACACACATTCATACACTGTGACCGAGGCTGCCGTACAAGGTGCCACTTGCTCATCAGATAAACCCACACACACGCGCACACACACACACGCGCACACGCACACATTTACATTCCAGTATTGGAAGCACCTCAGGGTTCAGTGTCTTGCCCAAGGAAACTTCAACATGGGACTGCAGGGCCAGGGATCGAACCAACAACCTTCCGATTGGCAGGCTCTACCATTGAGCCACTGCCGTGCCGAACTCCAGTACTAAGCTGCTGTACTGGAGTTCCCAGAGTCTTGGGTACAATAGAGGTAAGTGCACGTTGCTTCTTATGCTTTCCTTTTTTGAAAAGAAATACCTCTATTATCTCAAAGCAAATTCAAACAATAACTGATAGCAATCAGAAAAACAAACGCCAGGTCATAAAAATGCACCATGACTACTGAAAGCCTTTAATATGTCAAGAGTTAAGTCATCTGTAAATTTGCAATATGGTGCAATTATTCAGACATAACCAGACTATTATGCTATGTTAAATGAAAGAAAGTTGATTAAAGGTGCATATAAGGACATTCATAAAAGGCTAGTTAGTATCCTGTATCTACCCATTGCAATCAAGCCTTTGTTGGAATGCAGCTAAGTCTAGAAAACACATATATGTTTTTCAGCCATATTGCCCAGCTCCACAACAATAAATGTACTGTATTGAGCTGTGAAAGAGCCACAGTTTTAAATACAGTATGCACATAGGGATTGTGGGCCTAAGTAAGTTTCATTAGCCCCAAGAGCCTTGAGGAGTTTTCCAACACCCACAGTTGTGTCAATGCTCTTAAGCAAATTTATTGAATTTGGATGGAAAGGGCATACATTTTGAAACATGGCCAACTGACTCAGCACACTTGAGATTTCCTAATTAATTTGCAGCTCCTAAGGTGCCATTGCTTATCCTTCAATTGAGTGTTGTTAAACTGAGAATAAATGGCAGTTCATGAAAATAATCATTAGTTGCAGCCCACATTTCATTATATAATAAAACTTATCCAACTACCGACATGTTAACTGCAAAAAAACAAAAAACAAAAAACAATCACAAGCGTGATTGCATATTTGACCTTTGTGAACAACCAGCCTAGTAGTCTAATGCAGCTAATGCTGAGGCACTATAGAAACCCAATGGTATACTATGGTAACCTCTATTCTTTCTGATTCCCATGGCTACAATTGATCCTGCACATTTTGAAGGGTAACATATTGGAGGGCACTGTGCCCGAATAAGATGGATGAGGCACACAAATCTTGGCCGAGCAACAGACAAAGGAGAGAAGGCTAGAGGGGTCGTAAGCGTGGAGCCAAGTCTGATTCATCAACTCTACAGTTCAAATAAAAGTGAGTGCAGCTTGCCAGCTTGATTATCAGATGGCTCCTTCTGCATTAGAGAAGATGACATGCTACATTTTCTCTGATGTCTCTGCACTGCCTGGGAACCGCTGGGTTCTTTGTTGTTTTTATACGAAGAGCAGAGTTATAGTGCACTCTATGTGTGAAAGTGAAGAGCGATTTTCCATGAGCTCCTGGTTGGATCGGAGTTCATTTTGTTCTTTTATTTCAAGTTCTAGTGTTTAAGAACTAACTGTGGACATTGACTATTAAATCACTGCATTAGCTTACTGTGATTATGTTAAGATATGTAACAAGTGTTCTATATAACATTAATAATGTTAAAGTGTTATTACAAAAGTTGAACTAATTATCCCAGTTAGTCTTTTTGTTGTTGTTTCAATGTAATAAATATGTTTCTGACACTCAGTTTACTATCATAGAAGGTTAAAATACCATCTCTAGGGTTGTAATGATACACTAAACCCACGATTCAGTTAGTATCACGGTTTTCAATACAAACCTATAATTCTTTTATTTATTTGTTTTTTTTGGGGGTGGGGGGGGTTGGAGGAGAGTTATACTCCATAAACGTAATATAACTTTTTTCTGCCACATTGTTTTGTCATTGATTGCATGCCAATTTGCAACACAATAATACAACTGAGACCTTATTTATTGATATCGATTGATTTCAATATTAATCGATCCAACACGAAGATTCTTTTGCCCCTTAAAAATGATTTTTCCAAAATTGTTTCAGTGGTTCACTAACTCGTTGGGTATGGACAATTCCACTTCCAACCTTTGGACCAAAGAGGAAACATTCTGTGTTGTGTACTATTAAAGGTGCTGGTTGACAGGTAGTTTTTATTTCATTGACTACACACGGATGTACATGTTTATAAGCTTATACCCACTTAGAGCATATTCCAACCACAGGATAAATGTGGCTTAAAAGGTCATGAGGTAAATGTGAGACTTTCATAGAATCACATCTTGTGACAGCTTTTCTACAGCAGCGAAGCCGGCGGTTGCAGTGACAGCACTTACTGAGACATGCAAACATACATTTGACACGAGCCATTACAAGATGCTTAAGCACATCACTTGGTAGGGGCCGGTGCCATATATTGGCTACTGTGAATAGACATTAACTGGGCATGTTGACTGTTTAGAAGTGAAGAAAAAGGCACAGAGAGGCATTTAGGACAATAAACGGGACTAGAGGTATGAAGACTTAACGCACTCAGGCAACAAAGAACAAACAAAGGTAGTCTCTTCGTTTAGTTGAGTGATCTTAATGTTTCCACCACTGGTTTTACAACACACCTTTGCTTCATCAAAACGACAACTTGAAGATTGTTCAAGTGCCTCTAGAAGACTGAAGGTTGAATAGAAGATGAGTCTTAGCCCCTGCTCAAGGTAGCATATTAAAGCACTGCACTATGGGTTGTATTAGTGTCTCCACAGGCATCCACACAAAACCCAGTGGGGACCATAAAATCACAGCCCTGAAACCAATGCTTGTCCAGTGAAGGTCATGGAGCGGAGAGTATATCTGCTCCAAAGGCAGGCTTACTTGAATAGATGAATGACAAATGACACGTTTTTTGTGTTTTCCCCCCATTGCTATCTCAGGTGAACTTTTTCTCAAAATTACAGTCAAAGAAAGTTAGAGAAGAGTCTTTCAGAAGAAGAATTAAGAAAAGTTCAAAAAAATGTTTTCAGAGACCTAGCAATAGAATTTAAGCAACATTATGTGACATTTTCTTTACTTTAAAATAGCTTAAAAATCATTGTGATGCTACTAATGAGAAGGGTGCCTCTATCAATCCACCTCTGCGCCAGCAAAGCCTGCTTTAACACTTTTGGGCTGTACCACTGATTTTAGAGAGTTATGGGGAAAATGGTATTCTGTATCCCCCCCCCGGTGTCCTCTGACTGCTCTGCCTGTTTATCTGTCTATTTGTCTGTGATTTACAGAGCTGTTGCTGGACAGAAAGCTGCACTTGTTGCAGGAGTAATGCTAACTGCTAGCTTTCGTCAGCTAGTTCTGCCAGAATTGGGAGCATTACAGTGCTCAGAGTTTTGATTTTTACACTGCTAGCACAGGAGCTCATGACAGTCGGGAGGAGAAGTTCTTCACGACCGGGGAGCGGAAGAAATTAATTATTGTGTGGACGGTGGCGTTGTGCCACAACTGGAGCCAGGTGAAACCACTCGGACAACCACACTAATGGGCTGTAGTTTAGAATGATTGTTGGTTATTTGATTCTTAATGTTATTGACTTATTAACTGCTTTGTATTAAATATAACAAAAAAACATTGCTTCCATTTTGCTGTGACCACTGTCAGCTCATTTTACAGGGCAACCTTGATATTTATTCTCTTTCCATCCAAACGCAACATTGGTGACAATCTCTAGACTGACAATTAACAAAGACGATGATTAAGGCACTGCACTTTAGGAGTTTCCCACTTGCTTACTCAAGCTTGTAAACATCCTGTAAAAAGCTCCCGTTGCATTTTATTTGTGAAGATAATCCCATTATATCAGAATTAATGTACTCCCTATGACACAAAATCATTTGACAATTGAGCCAACAAATACTCCACCATGGTTACACTGATTGAAGTCCAACCAAGTCCACATGAAGCATAACAATCATTAAAAAACAACATGAACAGCATGGCTATTCTTGCTCAGGCAGTACAGGAGTGCATACGCTATCTTGTCACCTCAATAATGGCAGGACAAACACAACTGAAACCAACACACCAATGGTCCCCAATCTCAGCAGCTCCTTATTAGAAAGAAGCCCAGTGGAGCTCGTTAGAGGATGAGCTGAGACACGGTAAATAAGGTTAATTGGCCAATCTGTCAGACCCAGGAAAATGCGCACGCTGACATGAAACAACCGGAACATGATTTCACCCTTTGCGCCCATACCCACCCTCTCCTGTTTGCCTTCAACAGCATTTGAGGTGGTGACGTGATAGCTGTCGTGCTGGAAATTGTAGCCAAGGTGTGCTGTGTTGAAACCACAGGTGATAAGAGATCAACCTGAGACTTGGAACCTTTTGAGTTTGGTAAAACAGCAGCGTCTCACATTCACTTAGTTTATAATATCGTGGACAGTCCCCCTTCGTTTGCTGTACAGTAAAAAGGAGCAGCTTTTAGCCAAAGCATAATGTCCAGTTGTAGTCCCAGTCCGGCTGACAACAGGCACCCTAAAATACAATCGTTAAGAAATTGAATTAAATTGCATTACATCTATAATGACAGCAGGCCTAAGCAAAAAGTATTAAGACATGCAAACAATGGCACACAAACAAGCATACACAAACAAGCAACTAAACAACAAACTGAAGTAATGGTTTGCATGGAATATATATAGATTTAACTAGATAGATAATAATTCTTTGTAATTTTGGAGTGGTTGCCATGAGCAGTAGAGCTCTGTTTACTGTAGCACCACAACAATGGGTCCAACAAAAAACTAAATTAGCATCTAAATATATGATGTTTCTGTTTGTCCTCACTGTGACCCATTATACCACTGAAAGATTGTAGTTGTCATGAAAGATGATTAACGATAAAAGCCCTCTTACCTGGTTTAGAGCAGTGGTAGGAAAAAAAAAAATAGTTCTGTGGGCAAAAGCACTTGAAAGAAAAATCCTCGGTGTTAATGAGACCGATATGACAATTACTTCCAAGGGTAAGTCATTAGCTCTGAGTGAGAACAGAGGACAGGATAGCACTGGGCTGGATGATTTAATAGGCATGACATCAGCACACTGTGCTTTCTATCTTTTTCATGCTATCATTTATTTTTACATTCTCTAGTATATGGGTATGTATTGTAACGACTAATGCAGGCTATAGTTTTGGGTGTCTGTCATAAGCCATCAAGAGTATTGGCTGCTCCTGTTAATGGCAAAAGGCAGTTAATTAAAAGTCTTGTCTTGTGGGAAATGTATCTATTAGCACGTTTGCTGAACCAATCCCAGCCCTTCATAGGAAATGGAATTCCAAAAGGGTGCTGAGGCTCATATGTCGTGATTAGCTCAAAATTGTTGCACCAAGCAACCCAGTCTCAGGGCAGTTTGTGAAATGGTCAAGTTTAACCCTCCTGTTGTCCTCAAGTCCAATCTGACCCCTTTAAAAAATGTCTATATGGGTTTCTTTTTAACCAAATTACTCCCAAAAAATGGAGTGGATACCATACAACGCTCTTTGCCAATACAATTGATCACTTTCATTCCTGACTGAACTCATCTGTACATTCCTCTGATCTTAACTATTAGTCAAAAATAATTCATATTTAAAAAGGTAGTAAGGTGGTGTTAGTGAAAACAAAACAAATCTGAAAAAGGGCCAAAAACTTGTTGTCCATTTTTAACCCAAGAGGATAACACAAGGGTTCGTGAACATAGCACGACTACGGTAGAGCGTAGTATGAAAAGCCGGGGTGGTGGATGGGTCAAACAACACAACCGTCCCATTGTTGTCGGGTGTCCTGTTGTTGTTGCGCGTATCCCCAGAGACTGCGGATCGTGTCCCCGGCATTTGACGTGTCCTTGCCCTGTTGTTCTTTTCCTAAGCCCAACCTCCGTATAGATGCTTCCCATTACGGGCTGATTGAAAATCATTAAATTAAAAAAGAAAATGCTCACCACCACAAAGGAAACATAAACATGTCTGCGTACACAAATCAATAGATTAAAAATTAAAATAGAATACTGCCGTGAGACCGTGTTGCACCAAGACGGTGACCGTATAGGAAAACTCCATCATGGATGGCTGCCAATAGTAACCCAAAAAATAATTCAAAAAAATTGACTGAGATTATTGTCTTGGATACTGAACATGAAAGACAACAATAAAGT